>NW_027499107.1:0-112112 GCF_021521415.1 Bidens hawaiensis | reverse complement strand
TAACTCTCTTACTTGCCACTCTGGTGTCTAACTGTTACATATCATATAAGAGTACAGAATCCCGTCTTGAATACATACAACTCCCACTGAACTTCAGATCATTCCCAACCAATGCCTTTGTAGCAGGCAGTTACGCGACAGCGGTTGAAACGGATCAAAGAATAACCTTTAGTAAACGAAAGTTCTAATATGTATCTCAGGTCTAAACACTAAGAACATGTCTTTCGTTCTTTTCAGGTACCTCAGAATGTTCTTTACAGCGGTCCAGTGGGCAATGCCAGGGTTCTGCTGAAAACGACTAGTCATGCTCAGTGCATACGAGACGTCAGGTCTAGTACATAACATAGCATACATGATAGAACCAATCGCTGAAGCGTATAGAATCGCTTGCATGTGCTTAGTTTCAATGTCCATTGCCGGAGTTTGCGATTTGTTCAACACGGTTCCTTTAGCCATGGGGAGAGCTCCTTTCTTGGAATTATCCATAGAGAAGCGTGCCATTACTTTGTCTATGTACGTACATAGACTCAGCCCTAGAAGCCGCTTAGACCTATCTCGGTAGATCTTAATTCCTAGAATATAAGCAGCTTAACCAAGATCTTTCATTGCGAAACAAGAGCCCAACCAGTTCTTAACTTCCTTAAGCATAGGGATGTTGTTTCCAATTATCAGTATATCATCCACATACATGATGAGGAATGATATAGTGCTCCCACCAATCTTTTTGTAAACACAAGGCTCATCTTCATTTTTGGTAAAACCAAACTCTTTGATTTTCTCATCAAATGAAGATTCCAGCTGCGAAATGCCTGTTTAAGTCCATAAATAGACTTATTCAGTTTGCACACCCTTTTAGGATATTTAGGATCGACAAAACCTTCAAGCTGAACCATATAGACATCTTCAAAAAGATGTCCATTAAGAAAAGCAGTTTTGACATCCATTTGCCATATCTCGTAGTCATAGTACGCGGCTATGGCAAGTAATATCCTTATCGACTTAGTCACAGCAACGGATGAGAAGGTTTCATCATAGTCAATACCCTGAGTTTTGAGTAAAACCTTTCGCGACTAGCCGTGCTTTATCATTCTGTACATTTCCATGCATGTCGGTTTTCTTCTTGAAAATCCACTTGCTCCCTACTGCCCGACACTCGGGGGGTAGCTCAACCAAGTTCCAGACTTGATTGTCACGCATAGATTGCATCTCGGTGTTCACGGCATCTTGCCATTTCTCAAATTCCGGACCTAAGATAGCAAATTTGTAATTAGTAGGTTCTTCGCTTGACTCGGCTACTAAGAGGACCTCGGGACCATCTAGATGCCATAGGTATTTAGAGTTCGATACGCGAGTCCTATTACTTCTGCGAACGCTTGTGTTCATGTCCGATGTATCAGCAACAACAACTTGTTGATCAGACGTTCCAACTTCCTCAGCGGTAGTTTGTAGTTCTTGAATTTCTTCAAGATCGACAATATTATCTCCAGTTCCTCGATCGAGAATTTCCTTCTCGAGAAAGTGGCCCTTCCTTTTGATAGAAATCACATTTGTATCAGGATGGAAGAAATAACGTCCGCTTTGGTTATAGTATCCGACAAAAACAACTTTTACGCCGCGAGGATCGAGCTTATCGTCAGAATCACTAGTAACATAAGCATCACATCCCCATACTCTAAGGAAAGACAAATTGGGTTTTCGCCCATGCCATATCTCATATGGGGTTTTGATTACCTTTTTAATTGGAGCCAGATTGACAATGCGGGCGACGGTCAAAAGGGCAAAGCTCCAAAAGAGTGAGGCAAGTTAGTTTTACACATCATCGATCGGACCATGTTTAGCAAGGTTCAATTTCTCCTTTTGCTCACGCCGTTGTGTTGGGGTGTGCCGGGTGGAGTGAGCTGTGAAACAATTCCATGCTCTTTTAGATGATGTATGAATTATGAGCTGAGATACTCTCCGCCTCGATCCGATCGAAGCATTTTAATAGTTTTTCCGAGTTGGTTTTCCACTTTGTTTTGAAACTCTTTGAACTTTTCAAAGGTTTCATGCTTATGTTTCATGAGATACACATAGGTATATCGACTGTAATCGTCAATTAAAGAAACGAAGTATCTCTCATGATTCCTAGACATGGTTCTGAAAGGACCGCATACATTAGTATGTATGATTCCCAGCAGATCCTTTGCTCGTTCATTCTTATGAGTGAAGGAGCCTTTGGCGAGTTTTCCAGCTAAGCAGGATTCGCAGTCATCAAAAGAGTCTGGTCCTGTGGATTCAAGAATCCCTTCGGATTGGAGTCTCTTAACTCGTGCCTTGCTTATGTGGCCAAGTCGGCAATGCCATAGAAATGTATCATTGATGCCAGATCCGATACGTTTAGAAAGATTATATACATTATTGTTTATTTGAACATCAACATCATAAATATCATTTCTAGGTTTAGCCTCAAAATAAAAATATCATTCAAGTAGGCAAAAATAGCAATACTATTAAAAACGTACTTAAATCCTTGTTCAAATAGTAAAGAAACTGAAATAATGTTTCTAGTCAAACCAGGTGCAAACAAACAGTTATCCAAAGTAACTACTGTAACACCCCGACCAAAGGCGGATTATACATCGGGGCGCCACGTATTGTTTCATTACTCGTGACACTATTGGTGTCAATATTTAATAAATATATTCATTCGCGCACGCGCAAAGTAGATATAAGATAACATAAATCATCATAAATCAATATATTATAAATCATAATATTCGAACAGCAATAACTTGTCTTGATACATTTTAATCTAGGTCCAAAATAAAGAAAACTTCCTACGTGTCCACAAGCTCCAAAACAGCTACTGCAAATGTAACACCCCGACCAAAGGCGGATTATACATCGGGGCGCCACATATTGCTTCATTACTCGCGACACTATTGGTGTCAATATTTATTAATACACATTTTATCGCGCACGCGCAGCGGGGAAAATAAAGAACATAAATCAAACATAAATCAATATATTATAAATTATAACATTCAAACAACATTAACTTGTCTTGATACATTTTAATTCTAGGTCCAAAAGTAAAAACGTCCTACGTGTCCACAAGCTCCAAAACAGCTACTGCAAACCTGAACATGTGTTAAAATAAACGTCAAACACTTGCGTGTTGGTGAGAAATCAAGTTTAATACAATACATAGATAATCATAAATCTGCGCGCAACACGTGTATGTCTGGTTTAACAAGGGTGCAATCAGATTGTGATCAAGCCTAGATAGATCATAGCTCATAGTTCATAGTTCAATCCGTGCTCCCAATTGAGCACAAAAACGAGAAAACATCTGTGCAAGTGTAAACAAAGAAAACCGTAAACGATAGGTCTCCCGTGTTCATCTAATGGTACCATGAAAACTTCGGAATAGGCCGAACAAAGCGGTTAATGATACACATACAAATAAACAGCCAAGTAAACGTCCTCAACACATGGGATACTGCGCGACTAAAGTTCATAAACAGTTTAAGACTCAAGTTTTGTATGAACACATGAACATCCCAAAGCATTTAAAATAAAAAGGGATTAGATACGAGATAACTCACTTGATAAACGATGCGGTGATAGATATGCAAGAATCAACTCTTAAACAAGCAAAGTTAACCTATAATTAAAGATTATTGTTTTAACGATTGGTTTTAAGTCTTGATTATAAGTTAGCATAATTAATAAGTAAACTATTATATATAATATATATTACCGGAAAAGCAGGAAGAACAAGGAGGAAGACGGAGGCAGAGAGGGGGGCGGCAGGAGGACAACGGCAGAGAGCAAAAAGGGAGGAAGAGATAATAAGTGTAGTGTGTGAAGTGTTAAGAAAATACTACTATTATTTATAGGCAAATCCAAGGGGACATAAACCCTAGAAAAGATCTCCAAAAGTAAAGAAAAGATATCAACAGTAAAAGATTCCAAAAGCAAGATATCAAAAGATATGGCAGCAGGAAAAGAGGAAAAGCAAAAGGGAAAGCTGCCAGGGAACAGTAAAAAGCATGGGCGGATCAGATAAAGGTACTGGATAAAGCATGAAAAAGCAGATCTCAAAAGATAATGTCAGTCACTTTTTCTACCACCAATGGGGTTGGTACGCATGCTGCGCCGAAAGTAACTATTCAGACATTAGATAGGTTAGGTCAACAGCTCAGAAGATAAGACAACACAAAAGCATACAGGCTGGATAAAACAGAAGACTAGACTAAAGGGTCAAGCGCGAGAAGGCTGAGTGCGCGAGCGCGAAGGCTGGCACAACAAACCTTAGCGTGCTGCGGGAAGAATCACAAATCCTTAGCGCACTGCGGGAAGGATCACAAATCCTTAGTGCACTGCGGGAAGGATCACAAATCCTTAGCGCACTGCGGGAAGGATCACAAATCCTTAGCGCGCTGCGTGAAGAACCTAGAATTCTAAGCGCATCGCGGGAAGAACATTCATAGCGCGCTGCGAGAAGAGTTCTCTTCACGCATCGCAGGAACAAGATGTCTTCACGCAGGCTTCCATGTAAGGAGTCTGGCGCGTGGAGCTGCGCAGACAACCTTAGGCGGGAAGGAACAAAGGACAAGCAAAGAGTTAGAAGAAAAAGAGGGAAACAAGGCTTAAGGGCGGGACGGCGACAAAAGGGAAAAAAAGGCGGAAAGAGAGAAGGAGAGGGACGGAACGGCGGAAAGAAAGAGAGAGAAAGAGGCGGGAGGGAAAAGTATATTATTATTATTAAAAGTAAAATAAGTATAAATATTAAATAATAAAAGAAAGAGATCGGGTCAGAGAAACGGGTACCTGGGTCGGGTCGGATCGGGTCAGATGTCACAGTCTCCCCTACTTTAAGAAATTTCGTCCCGAAATTTATCTCGAAGTAGGTTGCGCAGAGAACAGGTGCGGGTACTTGATCTTCATTTGATCTTCCCTTTCCCATGTAAACTCGGCTCCGCGCTTGGACTCCCAGCGAACTTTCACGATAGGGATACGACTGCGCTTGGTTTGCTTTACCTCGCGTTCCATAATCTCAACAGGCTTCTCAACGAAATGCATAGATTCATCAACTTGAACTTCATCAAGTGGAATGTGAAGGTTCTCGTCAGCTAAACACTTCTTGAGATTGGATACATGGAACGTTGGATGCACATTACTGAGCGCGGGCGGCAGGTCAAGTCTGTAGGCAACTTTTCCCACACGCGCGAGAATCATGAATGGACCAACATATCGAGGAGCAAGCTTACCTTTCTTCCCAAAGCGGACAACACCTTTCCAGGGCGACACTTTGAGGAGAACAAGATCACCAACTTGAAATTCGAGAGGCTTCCGCCTACGATCTGCGTAACTCTTCTGTCGGCTTCTGGCAGTCAGCAGATGATCATGGATCTTGGCGATTTTATCGGTTCTCTTGAACAAGTTCGGGTCCTGTGATTTGAGCTTCACCCACTTCGCTCCAACAGATCGGGGAGCGGCACTTACGACCGTAAAGTGCTTCAAATGGGGCCATACCAATACTGGAATGATAGCTGTTGTTATAAGAGAACTCGATCAAAGGCAGGTGTGAATCCCAATTACCTCCAAAATCAAGAACACAAGATCGGAGCATATCCTCAAGAGTTTGGATAGTTCGCTCAGACTGACCGTCAGTCTGAGGATGATATGCCGTACTCATGTCCAAGCGAGTTCCTAGCGCAGATTGGAGAGATTTCCAAAAGCGAGATATAAAACGGCCATCGCGATCGGATATGATGCTCAAAGGAGTACCATGGCGGCAGACAATTTCCTTGACATAAAGCTGCGCGAGTTGCTCAACACGGTAGTTTTCACGAATGGGCAGAAAGTGAGAAGACTTAGTCAAACGATCCACTATTACCCAAATGCTATCATGTTTGCTTGCTGTCAAAGGTAACTTGGTAATAAAGTCCATTGCTACACATTCCCATTTCCACGTAGGAATTCCTGGTTGTTCGAGCAAACCAGATGGGCGTTGGTGTTCAGCTTTTACTTTAGAACAAGTCAGGCATCTAGCTACGAACACAGCAATATCCTTCTTCATACCGGGCCACCAATAAGTAATGCGCAAATCCTTGTACATCTTATCAGCGCCAGGATGAATAGAATACCGAGATTTGTGCGCTTCACTCAGGATATCAGCGCGAAGATTCTCATCAAAGGGAACCCAGATGCGATTGAGATAGCAGAGAATTCCACTCAGATTAGGGACAAAGAGCGCTTCCGCGCCACACGCTAACTCGGCGCGAAGGTTACCATTACTGATGGATGCGCGCTGCGCGTCACGAATACGCGATTCAAGGTTGTTTTGAATCGGCGCGAAGTGAAGCTGGGTGCGCGGCAAGATACAGTTAAGCTGGCAGGGTTTTCGGCTGAGCGCATCGGCTACCACATTAGCCTTACCAGGATGATACCGGATCTCACAATCGTAATCGCTGATGAGTTCGTTCCATCGGCGTTGTCTCATGTTAAGTTCCTTCTGATCAAAGATATGCTGAAGGCTTTTATGGTCAGTGTAGAGGATACACTTAGTACCATAAAGGTAGTGTCTCCAGATCTTCAAGGCAAAAACAACTGCACCAAGTTCGAGATCGTGAGTTGTATAATTCTTTTCATGAACCTTAAGTTGCCTTGATGCGTAAGCGATAACCTTGCCTCGTTGCATAAGAACACAACCGAGACCTTGGTTGGATGCATCGCAATACACGACAAAATCATCATTACCCTCAGGTAGCGCAAGAACAGGAGCTTCACACAACAAACGCTTGAGCGTTAGAAAGGCTTCTTCTTGCTTCGAGCCCCAAATATATGGCTTACCTTTGTGCGTTAGAGCTGTTAAAGGCAAAGCGATCTTTGAGAAGTTCGAAATAAATCGCCGGTAATAACCAGCTAAGCCCAGAAAGGAACGGATCTCGGAAGGAGAGGATGGCGTAATCCAGTTCTTGATTGCTTCAATCTTGGATGGGTCGACATGAATACCCATCTTGTTAACAACATGACCAAGAAACTGTACTTCATCAGACCAGAATTCACACTTGGAAAGCTTAGCATAGAGCTGCTCGGCTCTAAGCTTTTGCAATACCAATCGGAGATGTTGCTCATGCTCGGCCTTGGTCTTAGAATACACCAGAACATCATCGATAAACACGATCACGAATTTATCCAAGAAAGGCCTACACACCCGATTCATTAGATCCATGAAAACGGCGGGTGCGTTGGTTAGACCGAAGGACATGACCAAGAATTCAAAATGGCCATAACGAGTTCGAAAAGCAGTCTTCGGAACATCTTCATCGCGGATGCGCAACTGGTGATAGCCAGAGCGGAGATCAATCTTCGAGAAACAAGAGGCACCTTGGAGTTGATCAAAGAGGTCGTCAATACGTGGTAAGGGATACCGGTTTTTAATGGTGAGTTTGTTCAACTCGCGGTAATCAATACACATGCGAAACGATCCATCTTTCTTTTTAACGAACAACACCGGAGCACCCCAGGGCGAAGAGCTAGGGCGGATGAATCCTTTAGCAGTCAACTCTTGAAGTTGGCTTGCCAATTCTTGCATCTCAGCGGGCGCAAGACGGTAAGGAGATTTAGCCACGGGGGAAGCACCAGGGACAAGATCAATACGAAACTCGACTTCACGAGCGGGAGGGATACCAGGAAGATCATCAGGAAAAACTTCAGGGAAATCACGCACAACAGGGATATCGCGAAGCTTCTTCTCTTCAGCAGGTTTAACCACATGGGCTAAGAATGCAATACACTTCTTCCGCATGAGTCTTTGGGCTTCGGCGCAAGACATAAGTTTAAGACCACTGGAGGGTTTTTCGCCGTAAATATGAAGATCACCATTTTCTCGAGGTATGCGAATCAATTTCTTGGCGCAAATAACTTCGGCGCGATTCTTCGAGAGCCAGTCCATACCAATGATAACATCAAAGCTTCCAAGAGGCATGGGGATGAGGTCGATCAGAAAATCGTTTTCGTTAAGGTTAAGCGTACAATCTTTAATCACTGAGTTTATTAAAACAGTTTCACCATTAGCCAATTCAACTGAAAAATCTTCTTTTAAGTCATCGCGCGGTCGCGCAAGCTTCTGTTCGAAGGCGCGAGAAATAAAACTTCGATCGGCGCCAGTATCAAAAAGTACAGAAGCATAAAATCCGTTAAGCAAAAATGTACCATTAACTACGTCATTATTCGCTTGCGCTTGGTGCGCGGTTATATTAAAAGCTCGTCCACGCGTCACTTGGTTTGAAATCTGGTTCACCGGATTCGCTTGTGTGATTTGCACTTGTAGTCTCGGGCACGCGTTCCGGAAATGACTGGGATCACCGCAATTATAGCACGACCTGGGTCGTGGGTTTTGGTATGTTGGTTGTGGGTTCTGCGGGTAAACTGGTGGTGTTGGCGCAATTGGATTGGCGGGAGGGACTCTACAGAACTCAGCAGAGTGACCAACGCGGCCACATCGGTTACATTGACGACACGGGGTTTGGGTTGGGTGGTGAAGTCTACAGGTTGGGCAAAAGGGTTGATTTCCTGTGTAAGGTTTCTTAGGTGGCGGGGCAGGGAGTGCTGGATTGGTTAAGGCATAGTTGTGAACTACAGGGGGAGTTGGGTAGGCTGACAGTGGGTTAGGCGTGTAAACTGGAGGTTGATAAATGGGTTGTTGGGTAATGGGCGGGTTGGTAAGCGCATAGGCCTTGCGCCTGCGCTTGAGGTTGTTACGGTTTGAGGGTTCTGGTTTGGTTTCTGTTGGTTCAGGGGCAGTCTTGGTGAGTTTGATCTTCTCAGTTCCCCGCAGGAACAGGGTTCCTGCTCTGACATGGTTGTCGCTGAGCACAGCGGCCAACTCAATGGCGTCAGAGAGGGTAACTGGGTTTCTGGCCCATACAGAATCTTGAATTTCCATGGGGAGACCCCCAAGGAATTTCTCTATGGCTCGGCGGGAAGGGGTAACAAGGTGAGGGACCAGCAGGCTTAGTTCATGGAAGCGCGTCGCGTACTCGCGCGCTTCACCGCTGTATTGCTTCAGGTTCCAAAATTCTTCCTCCAGGCGCTTAACTTCGTTGGGAGGGCAGAATTCTCGCGTAAGAATTTCCTTGAATTCCTCCCATGTCATGCTAGAAGCAGCCTCTGCGCCACGCGCATGGGCTACTCCATTCCACCATGTAAGCGCTCTGGATTCCAGGACACTGGAAGCATATAGGGTTCGTCTGTCTGAGGGGCATTGGGTGTGAAGGAAAGTGTTTTCTATCTTCTCGAGCCATTGGAGCATCACGGTGGCTCCTTCAAGACCTGTGAACTTTGGAGGGTTACCCGCATTAAATGACTTAATGTTATAACTCGAGGTGTTGGTATTGTTTTGGCTCAAAGCTTGGGCTATTGCGGCGGCCATTTCCTGGGAACGTTGCTGTCTACGCATGCGCGAGGCTTCTCTTCTCTGAAATCGGCGAGATAGCGGAGGCATTCTATAAAAATTTTAATTTTAGTTAATATCTTGGTTTTAGCGCAAAGTTTTAATCTTATAAAGCTTGGTTTCACGGAGTCAGTTACAGTCAACAGTTAAAGTAAAATAAATGATCCTAAATGCAGACTTAATAAAGGTAACAAATTCGAATCAAGAATCGACAATTCATGTATCACCATGACTTTCCGAATTCCCAATTTAAAATATACGAGCAAACGAGCATTGGAGATTGACGATTCATGTATCACCATGACTTTTCAATCCTCAATATAAAACATACAAGAAAATGAGTATTGGAGGTTGACAATTCATGTATCACCATGACTTTTCAAGTCTCCAACCTCAGAACATAATCGTAAATGGAAATTGAAAATCAACTATTCATGTATCACCATGACTTTTCGGATTTTCAATCCCAACAAACGAATATGTAAGTAAAATCAATAAAAATCGAAATTCACAAAAATCGAAATATCGCGGAATAAAATCATATACTGCGCAAGCGCGAGCATATTCATAAATAACGAGTAATTAACAATAAGCGCGCAAACATGAGATTTCTCTCATGCGCGAGAAGGGACTCTTAGGTATTCTAGGCCGTTACGTCTAACCACCTATCCTAAAGTCAACGAGCTCTGATACCAATCTGTAACACCCCGACCAAAGGCGGATTATACATCGGGGCGCCACATATTGCTTCATTACTCGCGACACTATTGGTGTCAATATTTATTAATACACATTTTATCGCGCACGCGCAGCGGGGAAAATAAAGAACATAAATCAAACATAAATCAATATATTATAAATTATAACATTCAAACAACATTAACTTGTCTTGATACATTTTAATTCTAGGTCCAAAAGTAAAAACGTCCTACGTGTCCACAAGCTCCAAAACAGCTACTGCAAACCTGAACATGTGTTAAAATAAACGTCAAACACTTGCGTGTTGGTGAGAAATCAAGTTTAATACAATACATAGATAATCATAAATCTGCGCGCAACACGTGTATGTCTGGTTTAACAAGGGTGCAATCAGATTGTGATCAAGCCTAGATAGATCATAGCTCATAGTTCATAGTTCAATCCGTGCTCCCAATTGAGCACAAAAACGAGAAAACATCTGTGCAAGTGTAAACAAAGAAAACCGTAAACGATAGGTCTCCCGTGTTCATCTAATGGTACCATGAAAACTTCGGAATAGGCCGAACAAAGCGGTTAATGATACACATACAAATAAACAGCCAAGTAAACGTCCTCAACACATGGGATACTGCGCGACTAAAGTTCATAAACAGTTTAAGACTCAAGTTTTGTATGAACACATGAACATCCCAAAGCATTTAAAATAAAAAGGGATTAGATACGAGATAACTCACTTGATAAACGATGCGGTGATAGATATGCAAGAATCAACTCTTAAACAAGCAAAGTTAACCTATAATTAAAGATTATTGTTTTAACGATTGGTTTTAAGTCTTGATTATAAGTTAGCATAATTAATAAGTAAACTATTATATATAATATATATTACCGGAAAAGCAGGAAGAACAAGGAGGAAGACGGAGGCAGAGAGGGGGGCGGCAGGAGGACAACGGCAGAGAGCAAAAAGGGAGGAAGAGATAATAAGTGTAGTGTGTGAAGTGTTAAGAAAATACTACTATTATTTATAGGCAAATCCAAGGGGACATAAACCCTAGAAAAGATCTCCAAAAGTAAAGAAAAGATATCAACAGTAAAAGATTCCAAAAGCAAGATATCAAAAGATATGGCAGCAGGAAAAGAGGAAAAGCAAAAGGGAAAGCTGCCAGGGAACAGTAAAAAGCATGGGCGGATCAGATAAAGGTACTGGATAAAGCATGAAAAAGCAGATCTCAAAAGATAATGTCAGTCACTTTTTCTACCACCAATGGGGTTGGTACGCATGCTGCGCCGAAAGTAACTATTCAGACATTAGATAGGTTAGGTCAACAGCTCAGAAGATAAGACAACACAAAAGCATACAGGCTGGATAAAACAGAAGACTAGACTAAAGGGTCAAGCGCGAGAAGGCTGAGTGCGCGAGCGCGAAGGCTGGCACAACAAACCTTAGCGTGCTGCGGGAAGAATCACAAATCCTTAGCGCACTGCGGGAAGGATCACAAATCCTTAGTGCACTGCGGGAAGGATCACAAATCCTTAGCGCACTGCGGGAAGGATCACAAATCCTTAGCGCACTGCGGGAAGGATCACAAATCCTTAGCGCGCTGCGTGAAGAACCTAGAATTCTAAGCGCATCGCGGGAAGAACATTCATAGCGCGCTGCGAGAAGAGTTCTCTTCACGCATCGCAGGAACAAGATGTCTTCACGCAGGCTTCCATGTAAGGAGTCTGGCGCGTGGAGCTGCGCAGACAACCTTAGGCGGGAAGGAACAAAGGACAAGCAAAGAGTTAGAAGAAAAAGAGGGAAACAAGGCTTAAGGGCGGGACGGCGACAAAAGGGAAAAAAAGGCGGAAAGAGAGAAGGAGAGGGACGGAACGGCGGAAAGAAAGAGAGAGAAAGAGGCGGGAGGGAAAAGTATATTATTATTATTAAAAGTAAAATAAGTATAAATATTAAATAATAAAAGAAAGAGATCGGGTCAGAGAAACGGGTACCTGGGTCGGGTCGGATCGGGTCAGATGTCACAGCAAACCTGAACATGTGTTAAAATAAACGTCAAACACTTGCGTGTTGGTGAGAAATCAAGTTTAATACAATACATAGATAACAATAAATCTGCGCGCAACACGTGTATGTCTGGTGTTTAACAAGGGTGTAATCAGATTGTGATCAAGCCTAAATAGATCATAGCTCATAGTTCAATCCGTGCTCCCAAATGAGCACAAAAACAAGAAAACATATGTGCAAGTGTAAACAAAGAAAACCGTAAACGATAGGTCTCCCGTGTTCATCTAATGGATCCATGAAAACTTCGGAATAGGCCGAACAAAGCGATTAATGATACACACATACAAATAAACAGCCAAGTAAACGTCCTCAACACATGGGATACTGCGCGACTAAAGTTCATAAACCAGTTTAAGACTCAAGTTTGTACGAACACATGAACATCCCAAAACATTAAAAATAAAAAGAGATTAGGTACGAGATTACTCACTTGATAAACGATGCGGTGTAAGATAAAGCAAGAACCAACTTTAAACAAGCACAAGTTAACCTATAAACAAGATTATTGTTTTAATGATTGATCTTTAGTCTTGATTACAAGTTAGCATAATTAATAAGTAAATTATTATATAATATATATTATATATTACCGTAAAAGCAGGGCAGAAGACGAAGGCAAAGAGAGAGGAGGCGGCAGAGGAAGAACAACGGCAAGGAGCAAGAGAGAACAGGAGAGTTTAAGTGCTTTGTGTGTGTAGTGTTAGGAAATTAACATTATTATTTATAGGGAAACCCTAGGGAACACAATCCCTAGAAAAGGGGAAAAGATCTCCAAAAAGTAAAAGATTCCAAAAGCAAAAGATATCAAAAGATATGGCAGCTGCAGGGGACAAGAGAAAGCTGACAGGGAACAGTAAACAGGCATGGGAGGGTCAGATAAAGGTACTGGTCAAGCATGGAAAAAGCAGATCTCAAAAGATAATGTCGGTCACTTTTTCTGTCAACCAATGGGGTTGGTGCGCATGCTGTGCCAAAAGTGGCTTTTCAGACATAAGACAGGTTAGGTCAACAGCACAAAAGATAAGATATCAAAAGCAAACAAGCAAGTAAAAACAGAAGAAAGGACACAAGACAGCGCGAGAAAGCTTCGAGCGCGAAGGCAGACACAGAAGGTCAAGAGAGCGCGAGCGCGAAGGCAGACAGAACCAACCTTTGCGCGCCGCGGAAAGAACTATATTTCTAAGCGCGCCGCGGGAAGAACTTCAATTCTAAGCGCGTCGCGAGAAGAACTATATTCCTTAGTGCGTCGCGGGAAGAACGGTATCCATAGCGCGCCGCGGGAAGAACTAAAATCCTTAGCGCGCTGCGGGGACAGTTCGTCTCGCATATCGCAGTAACAGGTGGTCTTCACGCAGGCTTCCTTGTAAGGAGTCTGGCGCGTGGAGCTGCGCAGACAACCTTAGGCGGGAAGGAACAAAGGACGGGTTCAAGACTTAAGGGCGGGACGGCGACAAGAGGGAAAAGAAGGCGGAAAGAGAGAAGAAGAGGGACGGGACGGCGGAAAGAAAGAGAGAGAAAGAGGCGGGAAGGAAAAATTATTATTATTAAAAGTAAAATATAAGTATAAATAAATTTTAAATCATAACAGAAAGAGATCGGATCAGAGAAACGGGTACCTGGGTCGGATCGGGGCAGATGTCACAGTCTCCCCTACTTTAAGAAATTTCCTCCCGAAATTTATCTCGAAGTAGGTTGCGCAGAGAACAGGTGCGGGTACTTGATCTTCATCTGATCTTCCCTTTCCCATGTAAACTCGGCTCCGCGCTTGGACTCCCAGCGAACTTTCACGATAGGGATGCGACTGCGCTTGGTTTGCTTAACCTCGCGATCCATAATCTCAACAGGCTTCTCAATGAAATGCATAGATTCATCAACTTGAACTTCATCAAGTGGAATGTGAAGGTTCTCGTCAGCTAAACACTTCTTGAGATTGGATACATGGAACGTTGGATGCACATTACTGAGCGCGGGCGGCAGGTCAAGTCTGTAGGCAACTTTTCCTACACGCGCGAGAATCTTAAATGGTCCAACATATCGAGGAGCAAGCTTACCTTTCTTCCCAAAGCGGACAACACCCTTCCAGGGCGACACTTTGAGGAGAACAAGATCACCAACTTGAAATTCGAGAGGCTTCCGCCTACGATCTGCGTAACTCTTCTGTCGGCTTCTGGCAGTTAGCAGATGATCACGGATCTTGGCGATTTTATCGGTTGTCTCTTGAACAAGTTCGGGTCCTGTGATTTGAGCTTCTCCCACTTCGCTCCAACAAATCGGGGAGCGGCACTTATGACCGTAAAGTGCTTCAAATGGGGCCATACCGATACTGGAATGATAGCTGTTATTATAAGAGAACTCGATCAAAGGCAGGTGCGAATCCCAATTACCTCCAAAATCAAGAACACAAGATCGGAGCATATCCTCAAGAGTTTGAATAGTTCGCTCAGACTGACCGTCAGTCTGAGGATGATATGCCGTACTCATGTCCAAGCGAGTTCCTAGCGCAGATTGAAGAGATTTCCAAAAGCGGGATATAAAACGGCCATCGCGATCGGATATGATGCTCAAAGGAGTACCATGGCGGCAGACAATTTCCTTGACATAAAGCTGCGCGAGTTGCTCAACACGGTAGTTTTCACGAATGGGCAGAAAGTGAGCAGACTTAGTCAAACGATCCACTATTACCCAAATGCTATCATGTTTGCTTGCTGTCAAAGGTAACTTGGTAATGAAGTCCATCGCTATACCTTCCCATTTCCACGTAGGAATTTCTGGTTGTTCGAGCAAACCAGATGGGCGTTGGTGTTCAGCTTTTACCTTAGAACAAGTCAGGCATTTAGCTACGAACACAGCAATATCCTTCTTCATACCGGGCCACCAATAAGTAATGCGCAAATCCTTGTACATCTTATCAGCGCCGGGATGAATAGAATACCGAGATTTGTGCGCTTCACTCAGGATATCAGCGCGAAGGTTCTCATCAAAGGGAACCCAGATGCGATTGAGGTAGCAGAGAATTCCACTCAGATTGGGCACAAAATGCGCTTCCGCGCCACACGCTAACTCGGCGCGAAGGTTACCATTACTGATGGATGCGCGCTGCGCGTCACGAATACGCGATTCAAGGTTGCTTTGGATCGGCGCGAAGTGAAGCTGCGTGCGCGGCAAGATACAGTTAAGCTGGCAGGGTTTTCGGCTGAGCGCATCGGCTACCACATTAGCCTTACCAGGATGATACCGGATCTCACAATCGTAATCGCTGATGAGTTCGTTCCATCGGCGTTGCCTCATGTTAAGTTCCTTCTGATCAAAGATATGCTGAAGGCTTTTATGGTCAGTGTAGAGGATACACTTAGTACCATAAAGGTAGTGTCTCCAGATCTTCAAGGCAAAAACAACTGCACCAAGTTCGAGATCGTGAGTTGTATAATTCTTTTCATGAACCTTGAGTTGCCTTGATGCGTAAGCGATAACCTTGCCTCGTTGCATAAGAACACAACCGAGACCTTGGTTGGAGGCATCGCAGTACACGACAAAATCATCATTACCCTCAGGTAGCGCAAGGACAGGAGCTTCACACAACAAACGCTTGAGCGTTAGAAAGGCTTCTTCTTGCTTCGAGCCCCAAATATACGGTTTACCTTTGTGCGTTAGAGCTGTTAAAGGCAAAGCGATCTTCGAGAAGTTCGAAATGAAGCGCCGGTAATAACCAGCTAAGCCCAGAAAGGAAGGGATCTCAGAAGGAGTGGTCGGCGTAATCCAGTTCTTGATTGCTTCAATCTTGGATGGGTCGACATGAATACCCACCTTGTTTACAACATGACCAAGAAACTGTATTTCATCAGACCAGAATTCACACTTGGAAAGCTTGGCAAAGAGCTGCTCGGTTCGAAGCTTTTGCAACACCAATCGAAGATGTTGCTCATGCTCGGCCTTGGTCTTAGAATAAATCAGAACGTCATCGATAAACACAATCACGAACTTATCCAAGAAAGGCCTACACACCCGATTCATTAGATCCATGAAAACGGCGGGTGCGTTGGTTAAACCGAAGGACATGACCAAGAATTCAAAATGGCCATAACGAGTTCGAAAAGCAGTCTTCGGAACATCTTCATCGCGGATGCGCAACTGGTGATAGCCAGAGCGGAGATCAATCTTCGAGAAACAAGAGGCACCTTGGAGTTGATCAAAGAGGTCGTCAATACGCGGTAAGGGATACCGGTTTTTAATGGTGAGTTTGTTTAACTCGCTGTAATCAATACACATGCGAAACGATCCATCTTTCTTTTTAACGAACAACACCGGAGCACCCCAGGGCGAAGAGCTAGGGCGAATGAATCCTTTAGCAGTCAACTCTTGAAGTTGGCTTGCCAATTCTTGCATCTCAGCGGGCGCAAGACGGTAAGGAGATTTAGCTACGGGGGAAGCACCAGGGACAAGATCAATACGGAACTCGACTTCACGAGCGGGAGGGATACCAGGAAGATCATCAGGAAAAACTTCAGGGAAATCACGCACAACAGGGATATCGCGAAGCTTCTTTTCTTCAGCAGGTTTAACCACATGGGCTAAGAATGCAATACACCTTTTTCGCATGAGCCTTCGGGCTTCGGCGCAAGACATAAGTTTAAGACCGCGGGAGGGTTTCTCGCCGTAGATGTGAAGATCACCGTTTTCTCGAGGAATGCGAATCAACTTCTTGGCGCAAATAACTTCGGCGCGATTCTTCGAGAGCCAGTCCATACCAATAATAACATCAAAGCTTCCAAGGGGCATGGGGATGAGGTCGATCAGAAAATCGTTTTCGTTAAGGTTAAGCGTGCAATCTTTAATCACTGAGTTAATTAAAACAGTTTCGCCATCAGCCAATTCAACTGAAAAATTTTCTTTTAAATCGTTGCGCGGTCGCGCAAGCTTCTGCTCAAACGCGCGAGTGATAAAACTTCGATCGGCACCAGTATCAAAAAGTACAGAAGCATAAAATCCGTTAAGCAAAAATGTACCATTAACTACGTCATTATTCGCTTGCGCTTGGTGCGCGGTTATGTTAAAAGCTCGTCCGCGCGCCACTTGGTTCGAGATTTGGTTAACTGGGTTCGCTTGCGTAATCTGAACTTGTAGCCTTGGGCACGCGTTCCGGAAATGACTGGGATCACCGCAGTTAAAGCACGACCTGGGTCGTGGGTTTTGGTAGGTTGGTTGTGGGTTCTGCGGGTAGACTGGTGGTGTTGGCGCAATTGGGTTGGCGGGAGGGACTCTACAGTATTCGGCAGAGTGACCAACGCGGCCACATCGGTTACATTGTCGACACGGGGTTTGGGTTGGGTGGTGAAGTCTACAGGTTGGGCAAAAAGGTTGGGTTCCTGTGTAAGGTTTCTTAGGTGGCGGGGCAGGGAGTGCGGGATTGGTTAAGGCATAGTTATGGACTACAGGAGGTGTTGGGTAGGTTGACAGTGGGTTAGGCGCGTAAACTGGAGGTTGGTAGATGGGTTGCTGGACAATGGGCGGGTTGGTAAGCGCATAGGCTTTGCGCCTGCGCTTGAGGTTGTTACGGTTTGAGGGTTCTGGTTTGGTTTCTGTTGGTTCAGGGGCAGATTTGGTAGGTTTGGTCTTCTCAGCTCCCCGCAGGAACAGGGTTCCTGCTCTGACATGGTTGTCGCTGAGCACAGCGGCCAACTCGATGGCGTCAGAGAGGGTTAGTGGGTTCCTGGCCCATACAGAATCTTGAATTTCCATGGGGAGACCCCCAAGGAATTTCTCTATGGCTCGGCGGGAAGGGGTAACAAGGTGAGGGACAAGCAGGCTTAGTTCATGGAAACGCGTCGCGTACTCGGGCGCTTCACCGCTGTATTGCTTAAGATTCCAAAATTCCTCCTCCAGGCGCTTAACTTCGTTGGGAGGGCAGAATTCTCGCGTCAGAATTTCCTTGAATTCCTCCCATGTCATGCTAGAAGCAGCTTCTGCGCCACGCGCATGAGCTACTCCATTCCACCATGTAAGCGCCCTTGATTCCAGGACACTGGAAGCATATAGGGTTCGTCTGTCAGGAGGGCATTGGGTATGGAGGAAAGTGTTTTCAATCTTCTCGAGCCATTGGAGCATCACAGTGGCTCCTTCAAGCCCTGTGAACTTTGGAGGGTTACCCGCGTTAAAGGACTTAATGTTGTAACCAGAGGTGTTGGTATTTTTTTGGCTCAAAGCTTGGGCTATTGCGGCGGCCATTTCCTGGGAACGTTGCAGCGAACGTCTGCGCGAGGCTTCTCTCCTCAGATGGCGGCGAGATAGCGAAGGCATTCTATAAAAGTTTTAGTTTTAGTTAATATATTAGCGCAAAGTATAATCTTATAAAGCTTGGTTTCGCGGGGTTAGATACCATCAACAGTTAAAGTAAAACATGAATTTGAATGCAAACTTAATACAGATAACAAATTCGAATCGAGAATCGACAATTCACGTATCACCATGACTTTCCGAATTCTCAATTTAAAATGACTAGTAAACGAGTATTGGAGATTGACGATTCATGTATCACCATGATTTCAATCCTCAATATAAAATATACAAGAAAATGAGTATTGGAGGTTGGCAATTCATGTATCACCATGACTTTTCAAGTCTCCAACCTCAGAACATAATCGTAAATGGAATTTGAAAATCAACTATTCATGTATCACCATGACTTTTCGGATTTTCAATCCCAACAAACGAATATGTAAGTAAAATCAATAAAAATCGAAATTCAGCAAAAATCGAAATATCGCGAAATAAAACATAAAACCATACGCTGCGTCTGCGCAAGCATATTTATAAATAACGAGTAATTAACAATAAGCGCGCAAACATGAGATTTCTCTCATGCGCGAGAAGGGACTCTTAGGTATTCTAGGCCGTTACGTCTAACCACCTATCCTAAAGTCAACGAGCTCTGATACCAATCTGTAACACCCCGACCAAAGGCGGATTATATATCGGGGCGCCACGTATTGTTTCATTACTCGTGACACTATTGGTGTCAATATTTAATAAATATATTCATTCGCGCACGCGCAAAGTAGATATAAGATAACATAAATCATCATAAATCAATATATTATAAATCATAATATTCGAACAGCAATAACTTGTCTTGATACATTTTAATCTAGGTCCAAAATAAAGAAAACTTCCTACGTGTCCACAAGCTCCAAAACAGCTACTGCAAACCTGAACATGTGTTAAAATAAACGTCAAACACTTGCGTGTTGGTGAGAAATCAAGTTTAATACAATACATAGATAACA
This sequence comes from Bidens hawaiensis, assembly GCF_021521415.1. Classification (NCBI taxonomy): domain Eukaryota; kingdom Viridiplantae; phylum Streptophyta; class Magnoliopsida; order Asterales; family Asteraceae; genus Bidens; species Bidens hawaiensis. The sequence goes on along the minus strand of NW_027499107.1, from coordinate 92,623 downwards.
ATAAATCTGCGCCCAACGCGTGTATGTCTGGTGTTTAACAAGGGTGTAATCAGATTGTGATCAAGCCTAAATAGATCATAGCTCATAGTTCAATCCGTGCTCCCAAATGAGCACAAAAACAAGAAAACATCTGTGCAAGTGTAAACAAAGAAAACCGTAAACGATAGGTCTCCCGTGTTCATCTAATGGATCCATGAAAACTTCGGAATAGGCCGAACAAAGCGGTTAATGATACACACATACAAATAAACAGCCAAGTAAACGTCCTCAACACATGGGATACTGCGCGACTAAAGTTCATAAACCAGTTTAAGACTCAAGTTTGTACGAACACATGAACATCCCAAAACATTAAAAATAAAAAGAGATTAGGTACGAGATTACTCACTTGATAAACGATGCGGTGTAAGATAAAGCAAGAACCAACTTTAAACAAGCACAAGTTAACCTATAAACAAGATTATTGTTTTAATGATTGATCTTTAGTCTTGATTACAAGTTAGCATAATTAATAAGTAAATTATTATATAATATATATTATATATTACCGTAAAAGCAGGGCAGAAGACGAAGGCAAAGAGAGAGGAGGCGGCAGAGGAAGAACAACGGCAAGGAGCAAGAGAGAACAGGAGAGTTTAAATGCTTTGTGTGTGTAGTGTTAGGAAATTAACATTATTATTTATAGGGAAACCCTAGGGAACACAATCCCTAGAAAAGGGGAAAAGATCTCCAAAAAGTAAAAGATTCCAAAAGCAAAAGATATCAAAAGATATGGCAGCTGCAGGGGACAAGAGAAAGCTGACAGGGAACAGTAAACAGGCATGGGAGGGTCAGATAAAGGTACTGGTCAAGCATGGAAAAAGCAGATCTCAAAAGATAATGTCGGTCACTTTTTCTGTCAACCAATGGGGTTGGTGCGCATGCTGCGCCAAAAGTGGCTTTTCAGACATAAGACAGGTTAGGTCAACAGCACAAAAGATAAGATATCAAAAGCAAACAAGCAAGTAAAAACAGAAGAAAGGACACAAGACAGCGCGAGAAAGCTTCGAGCGCGAAGGCAGACACAGAAGGTCAAGAGAGCGCGAGCGCGAAGGCAGACAGAACCAACCTTTGCGCGCCGCGGAAAGAACTATATTTCTAAGCGCGCCGCGGGAAGAACTTCAATTCTAAGCGCGTCGCGAGAAGAACTATATTCCTTAGCGCGTCGCGGGAAGAACGGTATCCATAGCGCGCCGCGGGAAGAACTAAAATCCTTAGCGCGCTGCGGGGACAGTTCGTCTCGCATATCGCAGTAACAGGTGGTCTTCACGCAGGCTTCCTTGTAAGGAGTCTGGCGCGTGGAGCTGCGCAGACAACCTTAAGCGGGAAGGAACAAAGGACGGGTTCAAGACTTAAGGGCGGGACGGCGACAAGAGGGAAAAGAAGGCGGAAAGAGAGAAGAAGAGGGACGGGACGGCGGAAAAAAAGAGAGAGAAAGAGGCGGGAAGGAAAAATTATTATTATTAAAAGTAAAATATAAGTATAAATAAATATTAAATCATAACAGAAAGAGATCGGATCAGAGAAACGGGTACCTGGGTCGGATCGGGGCAGATGTCACAACTACAAGGCCAGACGGACAAGCAAAACGATATGTGCCAGTTGCAAGAACTAGGACTCTCTTCCCATCACCAACGATAAGTTCCATGCTGCCTTGTTTGAGTTTCTTCTAGTTTTCAGGCTCCTGCAAGACATTAACGATGTGGTAACCACATCCAGTATCAAATACCCATGTGTTGCTTGAGACGGTGAAAAGTTCAATAACGTAAATAGAAATACCTTTAAAGGAGCTTTCACCATTGGTCATCTGCCTTTTCAGCTCAGCAAGGTAGTCAGGACAGTTACGTTTCCAGTGTCACATTTTGTTGCACTTGTAGCACTAGCACTCCTTAGGAGGCGGCAGTGGTACCTTTGCAACACCTTTGTTAGTGTTGGTGGCAGACCTGGCAGCAACTGTAACCTTCTTCTTGCCTTTACCGTTATGACCCCGATTCTTGGGTTTAGGCTTGACGACACCAGCAGATCGAACCATAAGAACTAGATTGTTTTTAGCATGAATATTCATCTCAGCCTTCTTGAGAATTCCATTAAGCTCCGGCACTGTCTTCACCCAGCCATTCATATTGAAATTCATTACGAACTGGTCATAAGAGCCGGGAAGAGAGTTCAGGATGAAATCTGCTGTCATTTCATATGATAGGGGATAATCAAGTTTCCTTAGTTGTTCGATGTACCCTTTCATCTTGACGACATTCACACTAACAGGTGATCCCTGTTCCATTCTGCACTTGATAAGCTGCTTCATGGTGTCATAGCATTCTTGACGGGCTTGTTTCTGGAACATTCCCTTGAGTTGCTCAAGCATCTCATAGGCACCAAAATCTTCCAAGCCTTTAGCAAGCTCGTAATACATGGTGGCTAGCATGATACAGGCGACTTCAGCCGAGTCATCCATATGCTTGTCAAGAACCCTCTTGGCATCAGCAGTATTGTTTTCAGGCTCCGTTGGAAAAGGTCCATTGAGAACATAGTGCTTCTTTGCCATCTTGAGAACAAGTCCCAAGTTGCGGTGCCATTTAAGAAAGTTGGTGCCATTCAACTTTTCTTTCTCAAGGATAGCCTTGAGGGTGAATGAGGAGTTATTATCAGTAGACATCTGTTTAAACAAGCAAAAGTAAATTTTATTAGTATTTTCGATGTTTTAATCCTATTATTAATGACCCAATAACATTAGTAAATAGGAACTTGAGAATCTGGCTTCCAGTTACTAATGGCAGCTGTAGCTCACTACATTAGTAAGTGGTTAGGCAGACAGGCAACAATTGCCGATTGCGAATAGAGCACAACTCTCGTTTATGAGGCCTATTAAGACAACATTTGCCTAAGTAGATACGTTTAGCCTCATCTATGCCCACCTTAGTCTCCAGACAGCTGTAGCACGTAACAAGAGAGTAAAGTAATAGTAGTACAGTCACTTGTGAAAGAGCTGGATGTGTCAACGAAACCCTTTCACCTTGAAGGGATAGGCTAGAAATCAAGTGTGGTGCTGTAGCTCCAAACACTTGATGTTTCGCAGTATGCCTCAAGTGTGACTTATAGTAGGATGGCATAGACTATTGATTTAAATTGGGATTAATTTTAAATATTACCGAATAGAGTAAAAGTCCAGTTTTACTTTATTGATCGAGACAACTTGATGAACCCTTTCATCTCTCAGGACACTTAGTTTTATATAACCTATTAAAACTAAGTTTGTCGTGATAATACCAACCAATTTTAAGTTAATAGTTTTACCTATTAAGTTATTAGTTACGGAAAATTAAATTTAGTTTAATTTTGAAAAACTTATTGGTTAATTTATTTTAATATGTTTGGTATTAGGTTGGTGGTATTATAACCTTTTATAATCAAGAAAGCAACCAAAATATCAAACAGAATATGTAAATCTTAAATGGCCAAGATTAGTGATTGATCTTGCTAGAGCCTATTAGCAAGATCAATCGGGTCAAGGGGTCACAACACAAAACAACCACAAGGATGGACTCTTGGTGCATCCCGTCATCTTTGGTAACTCCCACTGACTTCAAGAACTCCACGAGCTCGTCTTCGGTTTTCCATCGGGTCTTCTTCATTACAAAATTACACTAATTCAAGTAATGAAAAACTAAACCGTCCCTATTACAATTTTGAACCATCAAGGTGGCCAAAAAACCATAAAATAAAACCGAAAACTAAATACAACTTTTGAACCATCCATATAGCCAAAATAAAAAAAATCATTCAACTACACAAACAAGGTCGGACCAGATTTACATATTCAACGAAAAATAAGTCGAGCAATATTTTGGTCAAATAAAATAAATAAAATTTTGACCAAACTAAAATTGCCCTAATATTTTATCTAGATCAAAAACGTCAAATACCTTGAAGTTTATGATGTAGAACCGGCGAAAATACCGGATTCGACTCGTATGTTGTAACCAAGGCTCTGATACCACTGTTGGGTTTCAATGCTGATCAGTTAAACTTTTGTTTATTAAAACCGGTTCAATAAACGTGGTTAATAATAATTAATCTTATTAATTATAGTTATACGTAGCGTAATGGATATAATTAATCAGCACCGAAACTAAACCCAACAGGATCCGGTTACAGACAATACGAGTACGAGTCAAACAATAAATATATAATTAAACTAACGATATATTTAAGTTTACCTTGGTTAATAAATAACCGGTTGACACACCGAAGGCTAACGAACCGAGCTAGGTGACACAACGAGATCAACGACCAACGGTGGCGGTGCACGACAGCAACCCAGCAGCGGTGGTGGTGTGCGGCAGCGGCTGGAGGCGCGATCGGCGGTGGCGGACAGCGACTGGTCAGCAGCGGCAGGTGGCGGCGTGGAGGAAGAAGAAGATGGACTTGTCAGGATTAGGTTCAGGTTATAAAATATCATATATTTAAAACCCCTCAATTAGGTTTAACTAATCTAATTGGTCATAAACCTAATGGGCTAATAAGTCCATGTCTTGCTCCAAAGCCCGTTCCATGTAATTTTATCTCGTTAAAGTGTCTAACCTGGTTAACTAACTTAAGCGGGTTTATGGTTCATTACCTCACGGTGTAACTCTCACGGGTCATAACCCGGTTGGCTGTATTGACTTATCCGAACCGGTCCATAATTCCAACAGTTTATCTACCAGTCAAACCAATCATCTTGACAACTTTCGTGTTGATATTATCATCATCCACATTATAAGTATCCAATTCACATTTCACATGATCAAATTTGAATGAATCACTGGAAACCTTAATTATTTCTTGTTCTTGATCACCAAATTTCAACTCTTCTTATGTTTCAGCCATTAATTAATTAATTTGCTTAAACAATTAATCAACAAAATTAAGTCAAATAAATAAAATTAAGAAAGATCTTATCATATATATATGTTAATACGTACCTGCAGTCTCTTGTGTTTCGATAGAAGATGTTTCTTGATGACCAACTACATCATCATCAGAAACCCTAATTACTTGTTCTTGAACCCCAACTTCTTTATCAATCTGCAGTTTCACTAAGGCATTAATTTTAAATTTAAAAATCTCATCTGAACGTACATATTAAATTAATAATAAAATAATCACCTGTGCTCTCTTGTTTGTTGACAGAAGAAGAAGTAGAAGATGTTTCTTGATCAAATTTGAAAGAATGTGAATCATTAGAAACCCTAATTTCTTGTTTGCCATGTACTTGCTTCTTCTTGATTCCTCCATTATTACTACCCATACTAAACTTTAACTGCGATAATGAAATAAGCACATCATCATCTTGTGATTTGGAAGAAGATTTAATCTTGCTCTGTTTTTCCGCCATTGTTGTGGTTTCAAATACTTTAGGAAGACGATGATGACGTGTGAATTATGTACAGAGTCTGTTAACTTACGTGTACATATAATAAATAAATAAAAATTATTATTGCAATTCCTTGTCCTGGGCCCACCACTCGTGTGAAAACTACGGGTATAAACTAGAGATGTTCAAAACGGTTTGAGACTAGGAACCGGAACCGGTTCCTAACCGGTTCCTATATTCAAAACCACCTTTTAAACCGGTTCCAGGCTCGAACCGGTTAGGGAATCGAACCGGTTCTCCCACCCTCGGACCCCTAACCTATCTAACCGGTTTTTACCGGTTCCTAACCCGGTTCCTGTACCGTAACCGGTCAAAAAACGGCTATTTTTGACCCCAACGGTCAAAAACGGCCAAAAAAAACGGTTAGGAACCGGTTCCGGTTCCAGAACCGGTTCCGGTTCGGTTCCGGTTCCTACCCGCCCCCACTCAGAAATGCAAGAACCGGTCACGGATCATCGGGTTGAATCAGATAGGGTCCGATTCCTACAAAAAACGGGTAGGAACCGGTTCGGGTCCACCGGTTCGGGTCCAGGAACCGGTTTTGTTGATCATCTCTAGTATAAACTAAAGTGGGGTATTATCTTGTTTGATTGGTAAATTTTACCAAATGAGTTTAATAATTAAAAATTTTCTTTCTATATAACCTAGTTTTATATTGTGTGAGTTGTGTATTGGTAAGAATCTTGAGTTTTTCAATGAAAACTAAAGTTTAATTTCCACTTACAACACTTTGGAGGGGGTGTGGGTGGCTTAATGAAAGAATATTAGGGTCTTTGTGATCTCAAGTTCGATACTGAGAGCCTTTGGGCTGGTAGATTTTCTCTTAAACATAGTAATCGAGTTAATTTGGCAGTGATGGGTGATCTGTGATGGCGACTGTTGAGACGGTGATGTGATCACTGAAGTTAAGAGATTCAAAATACACTCAGATAGCAATTTTGACTTTTGTGTTAAGCCTTCACTCAACTTTTTTAGATATGATGAAGTTGATCATTGTGAATTTTTAAGCTATGGAAATGGAATATATGACGACGACTAAGTTTTTGTGAATATGGTTACTTGATTAGCCTAGGTACAATTGAATAGTTTGGATCAAAAAAACATATATAATAAAACGGTTATAAAAAACATAAAAAGATTGTTTTATCCCTGAATTATCGTTAAAAACTAATTGAGTTAACGATTTAGATATAATTGACTAAGTGGAATGAATACGTGTTGACTAGTGACTACTACTTGCCTTATAAATAGGAGTCTTCTTATCCTTTCTGGTAAATCTCATTATGATATGTTATTTCAAGGAAAGGAAAATATTTATTATGTCTTAGAAGCTTCTTTTTTATTTTTTTAGCTAATTTAAATCTCTTAAAATAAGCTTCACTCTAGATCAATTAAATGTGTTTTTATCAATTAAATGTGTTTTTATTGGTTATTCAATTTAAAAAAAAAAAGATATAAAACACTACCTTTTTTTTTCCCGAGATGTAAATTTCACGAAGATATCATTCCTTTAAAAAGTTGCCTTTTGACTTCATTGAAGGACTAAAATTTGTTGATGAGTTACAAAACAAGTTATAGTATGTTGGTCGAGAGGGAATAATAATTTGTACAATACAATTGCCACGTTGGCAATCCACGTGAAAAAGAACAAGTGGGGAATGTCGTTGGGACAAACAAGGATTGACGTCACCATACAAATTCAGTTCTGCATTTCCACACACGAATTGATCAGAGCCAAACTATTATTTTTTGTTTTGTATTGCGAGGAAATATTATATATTAGGGTGGAGGGAGTGGTTACCGAAGGTCAGTCTAAGCACCGACAGATCCTTTAATTTCATATTATTTTTGCCCTTAACTATATTGAATTATTCTAAAGGCTAACAATGGTTTATCCAAATTATCCTATCTAAAGAATTTTAATTTTTAATTAAAAGTAACTCAAAAATTATAAATTTAAAAACTCAAAAAAACATTATAAATTTTAAAATACATAATAATTAAACAGCATTTTATTCAATAAAACATAAAAATTCTATTCTAATTCCATCGGTTTTTGACTTTTGTTATGAGTTCAAATGTATCCTTATCGCGAGCGTTAATTTGTCCGACCATATGTCGCCATTTCGAACACACTTGGTGTTGTGTGCGGTCGCTTGATCTTCCATCCAAAACAAAATAGTTCCAAACTCGTGACCAAAAACCCATGCTCCACGACGTCCATGTCTTCGAAAACATAGACCCAAGCATTAGCGAACACTACTACTTCTTCATGGCTCCATCTTCGTGGTGTAATTAGTTGAGGATTTGGTTGTTCTATATAAAAATTGTTTGAATTTGAAGAGAAATTGAAAAAATTGTTATAGAATAGTGTGTAGAAAATGGTTTAGTGTGTTTGGTTATTTATAAAGGAGAAAAAAGAAAAAAAATTAAAAACTAGTCGTTCAACATCTATTTCACAAAAACTGAACGGCTCTTTTGTGTTGAAAGCCCACGGAAAAAAAACCCCTCGAAAGCACGCCGCGGCAAAGATCAAGTGGTTGGCGGCGACGGTGTTCACCGTGGGGAATACCACCCTTGAGCATCTACCGTGAACGGCACCCTCCACCCTTAGGGTAGAGATGTGGTATCCTAAGGGTACCCAAAGTACCATAAGCACTGACCAATTCTGTACTGCCACATCATTTTTAGGCTGACGACTCATGGTGGTGTACCCGAACTACTCTAAAGAATTTGAATTTTGAATAAAAAACTAAGTAATAAATTTTAAAAAAATTATAACTAAATAAATAAATAAGAACTTTGATTATAAATAAAAATAAAGATTATAAATGACAAACTAAAAATATTAAAAATATATATAAGAAAATAAAAATACTACTCGTCATCGAGGTATAATAGATTTAGAACTTGGTGATCTTTTTTGCGATTACAATCCATGTATCTTCTTCTAGATGTGCCAGTATCTTCTTCTTCGGCTTGTCGGACAATATCATAGACTCATAGAGAAATGGGATACTACTATCGTTAGAGGATTCTTCATCGTAATTGTCGGGTGGAATATATACAGGAAGAGCATTCAAATTAATTTTTATGATTGGAGTAGAGTGGATATAAAATTTACAAAGAAGAGTGGGTATAAAATTGGTTGGAGTGGGTGGGTATAAAATTTGTTAAGTTTGTCTGGATGTACAGTGTGTATGATTTGCATGCTCCTTAAACATCCCAGTTAATTAAATGTTTAGGTTAAGACTTAAGACTTTTATGCTTTTCATGAAAACATACAAAAATGCAAGAACCTAAAGCCACATTTTGGTCCATGTTCTTGTGTTGAGTTTTACTAATGTTACTGGAAAAGGCCTTAAATAAGGTTTATACTTTATAATCTCAATCTTTATTTATTTCACAACAGTAGCCCTATTAAAGTGGACATGGGTTAAAATATAGGTTTCTATAATGAAACGGGCCTAAATTAAGGTAATTGTTATCACACGGGTCAAAATATAGGATTTTATAATGAAACAGGTCTAACTAAAGTTAATTGTTATTAAACGGGTCAAAATACATGATTTTTTTATTGTGACGAGTCTAAATTAAGTTAATTGTTATTAAACGGGTCAAATTACTAATGTAACGGGTCTAAATAAAGTTAATTGGTATTTAACGGATCAAAATACAGGATTTTATAATGAAACTGGCCTAAATTTAAGTTAATTATATATATTAAAAACCAAAGGTTAGTTAACTCACAAACTTCACTATTCATGAATGTAACAAATTACTTTTTTACATGTGTGCTAGGTAGTTGAAATATAATTATTTTCAATTTTGTGTCTAAAATTATTTTGTGTTTGTAGTTAATTTTACTTAGACACATGGCCTTATTCTATTCATTTACAACATAATAATTAGTTTTCATGTTTTTTATTTCTATAGTTAATATTTGACAAATCCTATTTTTAAAAATTTTGTATTTTTTTCAATTTATGAATATACTATTGCAACATGCTTATTAATATTTATGTTTCAGTATAAGTTTCTTTTGAAACCGATCCCGCCATATATAATATATATATTTTTTAACTTTTTTTGACAACGCAATCTTACTTTAAATTACAAATACAAACAACTTTCAGTATAAGTTTCATTCGAAACCAATCTGGGTCATATATAACATATTTTAACTATTTTTCACGACGTAATGTTATTCTAAATTTCGAATACAAACGACAATGTTTATATGTACGCCTTGATATAAATTTTATTCAATACTAAGCACGCATAATGCACAACCAAAACACATATGTCAAATATAAAGTATTTATATGTTTTCTTCACAAAAACTTAATTTTGTTTCAATGCATCCTTATTTCTATCTACGTTTCCTATTTTGGTGGGGTGGTAGGTTGCTTAAGGTATTAAATAGGAGGTCAAGAGTTCAATTTCTATGCAATGTAAGTTATCCACGTTTCGATATAAATTTTATTAACATAAGAGTTGTCGTAACGCTCACACAATTAAACTTTAGCAACTATATGTTTTATCAACATACCATCATTACGCACTGGTTAACGTGTATCAACTCTTCCGCCGCAACGTGCGAGCCGTTTACTAGTTGTTATTAACCGGTCAAAATACAGGATTTTATAAAAAGCGGGCCTAAATTTAAGTTAATTTCTATTAAACGGGTCAAAATATAGGATTTCATAATGAAACTAGTCTAAATGAAGTTAATAATCAGTTTATTACGAAGCGGATAAAAAAAACGGAAAAAAAAAGGAAATGGGTCAAAGTAAAGATTTTACAACTAAACAGGTCTCAGTTAACAAAGTTTTTTTTATCCTTGATGTATTAACCGCCGGCAACGTAGATGTCAACATTGACTTCTGTCATAAGGTAGTTTGGGAAGGATTATATATTATTCATCGGAGCCGTGGGGTTAATAAACATCTGTGTAAGCAGATTTTGTTCAAGCAGCTACAGAACTCCAGACAACAAAATGATATAAATCAACAATCTTTGATACACAATAATAAGTTTATACTCATGCGCGATAACTCAACCACACAGAGTTTATTGACTGTTTGATGACTTACCTAGTCAAAAGTAAGTTTGTACCTGAGGGTAAAGTTTACAATGGCTCTGTTTCAAGACCCATTGGCTGATCACAGCATAACCAACTATCTGCGTTTTGAGGTGTGACGGTTGTTTCGTTTGGTGACTATGGTTTAACAGGATAGTTGGCCCGTACTTGGTCCAAGTCCGATCGACTAACTACACATGAATATTGGGGACTTGCGTTAACCCGTTATACACATTCAGATTTGAACCAACATCTGCACCAACCAAGACCACTGACCACATAAACTTTTACAAGATCTTACTTTTTGGTTATAATCAAACATGGTGATTATTTGTTGGTCAATCCTAAAAGAGTGATATTATACAAGATCTTACTTTTTGCGAGTTATCTAGACACATTTGACTTCTCGGTTTAACATATTAGCAGGAAGATAACTACATAAAAACAGAATATGCAATAGACATCAGAAATGTTGTAAACAAAACCATCAAGATCACCAAATTCGGTAGCAATGCAATACTAATAATCTAATATATTCAACATAAACATAATCATTTCTTGAGTATCGGTTCTTCACACTGCTAATGAGATTTTAACCATAGTCATCTTCTCATCTTATTATTCATGATGTTACAACATATATATGATACACACAAAACACAAAGGGAAAAATTAGCGAGATAGAACTACAACGTACATGAAGAAGCTTTACGCCACTTCTGCTGCATTGTTCTTATTGGTGGACTCCTTAACAATACCACCATTGCTTTCCTCTTTTTCCTTTATCAGCCTCATTATCTCCGCCTTCTTCTCTAGTAAAGCATCAATTTTAGTGTTCAGTTTCTCTAATTTACTTTTTAGCTTGTTAACATCTTTGTATTTTGCATCAAGTTTCTTCTTATCCCCCTTCTCTTTCTTCCCCTTGCCGGTTTTCTCCTCCTTTGTTACTTCTTTAGCATCTTCACTTATTTCAATCTCCCTTGACTCAACCTCAACATCACTTGTTTTATCATCTTTGTGCTTCTTCTTGTCTTTCTTATCCTTTTTCTTGGTTTTCGCTTCATCGTCATCCTTTTCTTCCTTCTTTTCCTTTTTATCTTTTTTCTTGGTTTTCTCTTCATCGCCATCATTCTTTTCTTCGTTCTTCTTTTCTTTTTTCTTAGTTTTATCTTCATCATCATCATTTTTTTCTTCCTTCTTTTCTGTTTTGTCTTTTTTCTTAGTTTTCTCTTCGCCGTCATCCTTCTCTTCCTTCTTTTCTTTTTTATCTTTCTTCTTAGTTTTTTCTTCATCATCAGATTTGCCACATTTATCTTTCTTCTTCTTTTTTGACTCTTTATCTCCTTCCTCAAATTCTTCACGTTCATCCTTATTCTTGTCTTTCTTTTTTTCTTTTTTATTCTTGTTTTCTTCATCATGCTCTTTATCATCCTTCTTGTCTTTCTTCTTCTTCTTTTTCGACTCTTTATCTCCTTCCTCTGATTCTCCACCATCATCCTTCTTCTTTTCTTTCTTCTTCTTCTTCTTCTTTTCTTTCATGTCAGCATTTTCATCTTCACCATCTGACTCCTTTTTCTTTAATTTATTTTCATCATCCTTGTGCTTTGGCTTCTCTTTCTCAACTGACTTAATTTTCAAATCTATCTCTTCAGCAATTTTCTCTCCTTTTTCTTCATCTGCGCCTTTGATCTTGCACTCTGTTTCCAAATGAATCTCTTCCTTCACAACATGCTCAGCCATCTTAAACTTAATCTTGTATCCAAGTAATAATCTGCAGAGAAACATGTAAAACACTTCAAATCCAATACAAAAAAATCAGGATATCAGATAGTAGTAACCAAAACCATCAAAATAACCAACTTCAGTAATGCAACTTCCAGTCCACATATGCTTTCTTGCCAATATTATAAATTATTAAAACAGAACAGTCTAGTTTTCTATTTCAGAATCCTGTGAAGGCCAATTTTAATAATATGAAAATGAAGATCTTAGGCTGCAGCTACATTTTGACTTATGATACTGCACATGCCATGTAGAGTTATTGTTTCCCTCTTAAATTCATTTTACAGGCTATATTGATGGAGGTGTATATCTAACATAGTATAGATGGTGTGTATCATATTAGTCATAATAGCATGAGAACAACTAAATATATGAGAACCCTACAGAGGTATAGCCAGTATATAATTAAGGAAATAAGATCAAATATTAGGTATTTGTTACTTCTCAACTTCAGAACTGAAAAAGATTTCAAACTTTCTAACAAAGTTTGGTTAGTTAAAACCTATAACTCCTAATAGAGACTTTTGAACCTACCCACCTTGCAAAGTTAAACCAAGTAAAAATTGTATTCTGAAATAGAAACATCAAAGACTGGATTTCCCTGGGTGCAAACGAGCCGAGCCCGACCCTCAAATAAAGTTCATTTATTAATTGAGCCCGAGACTGAGCCTTGTATGGAAATCTTGTTTACGCTCAGCAAGCCTTAACGATTCCTGCGTACATTTAAGTTCTACCTCTTCTAGACTTTTTAAGGTACTACACCAGCTCGAGCTCGTTTAAGGATTTTTGTTTTTTCTCAATATATATATATAAAAAGTTTAAAAATATACAAATTAATTAATAATAAATAATTAAACAGCCAAGCCAGACCTTAAAAAAAGGTCCTCACAAGCCTAGCTCGAGCTTTAGAAAGAGAGGTCGAAACGCAGGTTAAAACAACCTGAGTTGACCTCAAGCTTGGCTCAACTCGTTTACACCTAGGGGTGCAAACGAGCTGAGCTGCTCGCGAGCTACTCGAGATCGGCTCATTAAAAAGCTCCATTGAGCCGAGCTTAATCAAGCCCGAGCTCAAGCCTAAAAGTAAGCTCGTTTAATAAACGAGCCCGAGCCCGAGCTTCACTTATCGAGCTCGAGCCGGCTCACGAGCCTAAACGAGCCTGTCATTTATATAAATTTTTTAGAATATATAATTTAATAATTATTAATTAATATATATAATGTGATGAAAAAATAAATAAAAATAACTAAATAATATATATTATTTTATACATAAAATTATAATAGAAAAAAATAGTTATAATTATATAAAAAATAATTGATATATAGTAAACCAGCCGAGCTCGAGCTTGAAAATCTACTCACGAGCTTTGAAAATTGAGCTCGAAACAAGCCGAGCTCGAGCTTTGTACAAGTTAAGCGAGCTGAGCTCGAGCCTAGTCGGCTCGTGTGCACCCCTATTTACACCCCGATTAATTCCCAACTAAATGAATTTGGAATGCCTTTACTTAAAAGAAAGGTAGCAGCAGGGGCGAAGGTTAGAAGGGACCGGGGGTGGCCCCGGTCACTGCTGTTTTCTCCGTTAATAGGGTAAATTTCGCGATTTTTTCCGAAAATTTTTATAGGTATTAAGCGCGGTCGTTGCCAATTTATTTTTCCAAAAAGCTACCGGTCACCACCAATTTTTTTTAAATATAATACCCTATCGTTTGATTTTTTTTTATAAAACCTCACGATTTTTATAAACAAAAGTTATAAAAATCGTAAAAAAACTTAGTTTTTAATAACACTCAAATTTGGAGGGGCTTGTTGTAAATTTTTACATAGCATAACTTAAAAAAACAAATGGGAATTCTTTCAAAACAATCGCCCTACCTGCTGCTTCCCTTCTACCCTGCCTTCTGAGTTCGCCACCGTCGTCCGCCGGTCATCCACCGCCGCCGTCATCCCCGCTCATCCACCACCGCAAGGTAATAGTCTATTTCCTCTACCTTTGTGTTGTTAAATCAAGGATTATAAAATTAGGGTTTGTAATTGTGAATTGGGGATTTGTGGAAATTAGTCAATTAAGCTTGTAATTGGTATTGTACGGTGAAATTTTACTCTAACTTACCCTATTGATTCTTCTTAATTAGGTAAATCATGAAAAAGCAAGATACAATTTTTTCCTTTTTAAAAAAAAAGGATTATGAGCAAACGAGTAAATCTTCTTCTAAGGTACTCACCCTCCTCTCGGCTCTGTATTATTATCATATTATGGATATTTTAGGTCTTGTTTTTGTTTTTTTTAATTGTAAGAACAATCGTTTTGAATGAATGAAAAAAAAATAGATATATAGATGTCATATTGTTTGATTCGACCCGACCCAAACCACCGACACGGCCCGGACCACCGACACGAACCAAATCGCCGACCCGAAAATTTTTGGGCCCGTGACTTCGGTCACCGCCATGGCGAAGCCCAAGCTTCGCCACTGGGTAGCAGTATAAGGCTATACACTTACACGAGAACATAACACGCATTTCATCAAACAGTTGGTGGGCAATATAAGAAAAAACAATCAACATCAAGAATGAATCAAAGAAACAACTATTGAAGAATTCACATAAATAAGATGGTTAATCAAGCTTACCGATAAAGCCTGCCTGTCTGTCTGTCGGCACCGTTTAACTGAATCCAATTTGAATTGAAGATGAAGGCCCCTGTTAACTTTCTCACGGATCCTATTGAAGGGAGGTCTACTTTACGACCAGCTGATATTCTTGTGTTCGGGTGGGCAGGGGGGGAACACGCCTGTGTGGATCTTACAGGAGTGTCTCCTCTTGTTGGGCTCAGGGACCGTGGGTTTGTTGTGGGTCAGGCTGCGTTGAAGGCTGAATCGGGCAAAGTTGTTAAACAAGAGAAAGCTTGTTTAGATAATCAACATGTCTTTCTACCATTTGCCTTTGATACATTTGGTTTTCTGGCTCCAGAGGCTGTGAAATTTTTGAGTAGGGTTCAGCGCGTCGTACACGGAACCTCTTCAACTTCTAGGTCTCAAAGCTTCGTTTTTAGCAGGATTGGCTTTGCTGTTCAAAAGGGGGTTGTGGCGCAGCTTGTTGCCCGTTTGCCTGCCACTTTATTGTAATTGTTTTATAGTAAATTATATAAAACTTCGATTAATTAAAAAAAAAATTTATAAGCAAGCAAGCAGTTGGTTATGTCAGCAGTTGTTGATCGGTGACAGATACGGATTTAACGCGGATGGCTTTTATTGAAAGTGGGAAATTTATGCTTTAACGTGACCATCACTCGGAGTACGGAAAAGTGCTAGAATGCTTCGCTTGTTAGACGTGTAAACGAATCGAATAAATACAAACTATGCATGTTCATGTTTGTTTTTTAAACTTTTAGCGAGCAGCCGATCGAAAATGAACAATTAAACGAAAAGGGTTTTATTGATTATGTTTGTTTGTTAAGAATGTGGAAGTGTTTGTGTTTGTTTATGTTTGTTTGTTGGCTTAAATGAATGGATGTAGGTGAATATATATGAGCAAACATAATTGAGCTAAAACCAGTTAAAAGTAAACTTGGACAGTAATGTGTTGATTTAAGAAAGCTAGACTAAACTTTAACGGATCTAAAAAATTTGAATGTATGTTCTGACGATCGAAGTTAAGCAAACGTAAAGTATGAAAGTAAACAAACAAGCATGGACAAACTGAAATGACGACAAATGTAATCGATGTTCACGAAAATAAATGGAAAAGCAAGGCATGTGTCCAAGCTGGTAGTTTAACTAAATGATTAAAGTTTCTTGTTTGTTCGTTTATTAAATAAAAAAACTTCATGCCAAACGGTTAACATATTGTTCAGTTCGTTTACAGACCTACTAGCTATCATAATATCATATTGCATGTACTATATCATTAAGAGACTGTATCTGAATCAGGCAGCACTATAGTGATTTTGGTTCACTAAAAAGAAACCTCTGAATCAGCTATGTCAATCGGTCAAATTTATAAGCATGCTGAATGAAACCTTCGAGATTAGTGCTCTTAATGACTCATATGGTGGGTTCCAAACAGCCCCTTAGTGTATACAAGATTACATATTCGTTTCATACCCTCTTCTATTTTATCGGATTGCATGTCCTATAGTGTTACCAGCAAATAATATACATTTATATGGCCGTATAACATCAAATTAAATTAGTTAACAGAGTTGATGAGTTAATGCAAGTATGTATGGTTGTATTACTTTGGTAGTAAGGAAAGGGCTAGAATGCTTGCTAGTTAAGGAAATCACATTTTTGTTCCAAAGTCAAATCAGAAGCTTGACATCTTGAACTCATTTAATACGTTGGACCTTAATTCATAAGAAATTGTGAATTGTAAATAAACAATAAAAAGAGTTGTAACCAGAATTATTTTTCACTTCTTTTAATAGTTAATATCAATTTTTTTTTTCATCTATTTATCCCTGTCTCAAGTAAGAACCTATAATATTTTAGTTGAGGGTCTCAGTTTTATTGCTAGACCAAACTAATGATTTTGAATTATTTTTCAATTGATAAAATATTTATATTTAAGAGTGCATACTTTTAATAATTTCAGTAAATTTTATATTTAAGAGTGCATACTTTTAATAATTTCAGTAAATTTAAAATAACTTAATGTTGTGAAATAATTTTTTTACTTTTCAACGACAAGAACATGGTTATTTGTGTATGTACTTAAATTAAGTATGTAAAATATAATAGATTATTGTTAAAGTTGTTTAAATACTAAATTATGAATAATTCTATAAAAAAACACCGCATCTCCGGGTGTGTAGTGTTTTAAAAATATGGGTTAAAAGAGGTTTCTATGCATTTGTCAGCAAGTTATGAATTTTATTTTAGATATGGTTGTTTATTGACTTAATTTTTAGAACCCTTAAATATTGCATTTTTCAAGGATTAACCTTAATCTTTAATTATACACCCTAACCATACTACCATCCCATCAAAATGGGAGTGGCATATGGTGGTATTGAACAAGATTCAAGTTGGGGCGTTAGGACGACTGGTTCTCGTAGTTGTATTGCTCTAGCGCAACGACTCAAACAACTATAAGCGCTCCCAAGACGATGAGACGCATGCGCTATACCGTCAAGTATTTCCTACGAAGCAACCGCAACTCGTCTGAATCGGGCAAAGTTGTTAAACAAGAGAAAGCTTGTTTAGATAATCAACATGTCTTTCTACCATTTGCCTTTGATACATTTGGTTTTCTGGCTCCAGAGGCTGTGAAATTTTTGAGTAGGGTTCAGCGCGTCGTACACGGAACCTCTTCAACTTCTTGGTCTCAAAGCTTCGTTTTTAGCAGGATTGGCTTTGCTGTTCAAAAGGGGGTTGTGGCGCAGCTTGTTGCCCGTTTGCCTGCCACTTTATTGTAATTGTTTTATAGTAAATTATATAAAACTTCGATTAATTAAAAAAAAAATTTATAAGCAAGCAAGCAGTTGGTTATGTCAGCAGTTGTTGATCGGTGACAGATACGGATTTAACGCGGATGGCTTTTATTGAAAGTGGGAAATTTATGCTTTAACGTGACCATCACTCGGAGTACGGAAAAGTGCTAGAATGCTTCGCTTGTTAGACGTGTAAACGAATCGAATAAATACAAACTATGCATGTTCATGTTTGTTTTTAAACTTTTAGCGAGCAGCCGATCGAAAATGAACAATTAAACGAAAAGGGTTTTATTGATTATGTTTGTTTGTTAAGAATGTGGAAGTGTTTGTGTTTGTTTATGTTTGTTTGTTGGCTTAAATGAATGGATGTAGGTGAATATATATGAGCAAACATAATTGAGCTAAAACCAGTTAAAAGTAAACTTGGACAGTAATGTGTTGATTTAAGAAAGCTAGACTAAACTTTAACGGATCTAAAAAATTTGAATGTATGTTCTGACGATCGAAGTTAAGCAAACGTAAAGTATGAAAGTAAACAAACAAGCATGGACAAACTGAAATGACGACAAATGTAATCGATGTTCACGAAAATAAATGGAAAAGCAAGGCATGTGTCCAAGCTGGTAGTTTAACTAAATGATTAAAGTTTCTTGTTTGTTCGTTTATTAAATAAAAAAACTTCATGCCAAACGGTTAACATATTGTTCAGTTCGTTTACAGACCTACTAGCTATCATAATATCATATTGCATGTACTATATCATTAAGAGACTGTATCTGAATCAGGCAGCACTATAGTGATTTTGGTTCACTAAAAAGAAACCTCTGAATCAGCTATGTCAATCGGTCAAATTTATAAGCATGCTGAATGAAACCTTCGAGATTAGTGCTCTTAATGACTCATATGGTGGGTTCCAAACAGCCCCTTAGTGTATACAAGATTACATATTCGTTTCATACCCTCTTCTATTTTATCGGATTGCATGTCCTATAGTGTTACCAGCAAATAATATACATTTATATGGCCGTATAACATCAAATTAAATTAGTTAACAGAGTTGATGAGTTAATGCAAGTATGTATGGTTGTATTACTTTGGTAGTAAGGAAAGGGCTAGAATGCTTGCTAGTTAAGGAAATCACATTTTTGTTCCAAAGTCAAATCAGAAGCTTGACATCTTGAACTCATTTAATACGTTGGACCTTAATTCATAAGAAATTGTGAATTGTAAATAAACAATAAAAAGAGTTGTAACCAGAATTATTTTTCACTTCTTTTAATAGTTAATATCAATTTTTTTTTTCATCTATTTATCCCTGTCTCAAGTAAGAACCTATAATATTTTAGTTGAGGGTCTCAGTTTTATTGCTAGACCAAACTAATGATTTTGAATTATTTTTCAATTGATAAAATATTTATATTTAAGAGTGCATACTTTTAATAATTTCAGTAAATTTTATATTTAAGAGTGCATACTTTTAATAATTTCAGTAAATTTAAAATAACTTAATGTTGTGAAATAATTTTTTTACTTTTCAACGACAAGAACATGGTTATTTGTGTATGTACTTAAATTAAGTATGTAAAATATAATAGATTATTGTTAAAGTTGTTTAAATACTAAATTATGAATAATTCTATAAAAAAACACCGCATCTCCGTGTGTGTAGTGTTTTAAAAATATGGGTTAAAAGAGGTTTCTATGCATTTGTCAGCAAGTTATGAATTTTATTTTAGATATGGTTGTTTATTGACTTAATTTTTAGAACCCTTAAATATTGCATTTTTCAAGGATTAACCTTAATCTTTAATTATACACCCTAACCATACTACCATCCCATCAAAATGGGAGTGGCATATGGTGGTATTGAACAAGATTCAAGTTGGGGCGTTAGGACGACTGGTTCTCGTAGTTGTATTGCTCTAGCGCAACGACTCAAACAACTATAAGCGCTCCCAAGACGATGAGACGCATGCGCTATACCGTCAAGTATTTCCTACGAAGCAACCGCAACTCGTCTGAATCGGGCAAAGTTGTTAAACAAGAGAAAGCTTGTTTAGATAATCAACATGTCTTTCTACCATTTGCCTTTGATACATTTGGTTTTCTGGCTCCAGAGGCTGTGAAATTTTTGAGTAGGGTTCAGCGCGTCGTACACGGAACCTCTTCAACTTCTAGGTCTCAAAGCTTCGTTTTTAGCAGGATTGGCTTTGCTGTTCAAAAGGGGGTTGTGGCGCAGCTTGTTGCCCGTTTGCCTGCCACTTTATTGTAATTGTTTTATAGTAAATTATATAAAACTTCGATTAATTAAAAAAAAAATTTATAAGCAAGCAAGCAGTTGGTTATGTCAGCAGTTGTTGATCGGTGACAGATACGGATTTAACGCGGATGGCTTTTATTGAAAGTGGGAAATTTATGCTTTAACGTGACCATCACTCGGAGTACGGAAAAGTGCTAGAATGCTTCGCTTGTTAGACGTGTAAACGAATCGAATAAATACAAACTATGCATGTTCATGTTTGTTTTTTAAACTTTTAGCGAGCAGCCGATCGAAAATGAACAATTAAACGAAAAGGGTTTTATTGATTATGTTTGTTTGTTAAGAATGTGGAAGTGTTTGTGTTTGTTTATGTTTGTTTGTTGGCTTAAATGAATGGATGTAGGTGAATATATATGAGCAAACATAATTGAGCTAAAACCAGTTAAAAGTAAACTTGGACAGTAATGTGTTGATTTAAGAAAGCTAGACTAAACTTTAACGGATCTAAAAAATTTGAATGTATGTTCTGACGATCGAAGTTAAGCAAACGTAAAGTATGAAAGTAAACAAACAAGCATGGACAAACTGAAATGACGACAAATGTAATCGATGTTCACGAAAATAAATGGAAAAGCAAGGCATGTGTCCAAGCTGGTAGTTTAACTAAATGATTAAAGTTTCTTGTTTGTTCGTTTATTAAATAAAAAAACTTCATGCCAAACGGTTAACATATTGTTCAGTTCGTTTACAGACCTACTAGCTATCATAATATCATATTGCATGTACTATATCATTAAGAGACTGTATCTGAATCAGGCAGCACTATAGTGATTTTGGTTCACTAAAAAGAAACCTCTGAATCAGCTATGTCAATCGGTCAAATTTATAAGCATGCTGAATGAAACCTTCGAGATTAGTGCTCTTAATGACTCATATGGTGGGTTCCAAACAGCCCCTTAGTGTATACAAGATTACATATTCGTTTCATACCCTCTTCTATTTTATCGGATTGCATGTCCTATAGTGTTACCAGCAAATAATATACATTTATATGGCCGTATAACATCAAATTAAATTAGTTAACAGAGTTGATGAGTTAATGCAAGTATGTATGGTTGTATTACTTTGGTAGTAAGGAAAGGGCTAGAATGCTTGCTAGTTAAGGAAATCACATTTTTGTTCCAAAGTCAAATCAGAAGCTTGACATCTTGAACTCATTTAATACGTTGGACCTTAATTCATAAGAAATTGTGAATTGTAAATAAACAATAAAAAGAGTTGTAACCAGAATTATTTTTCACTTCTTTTAATAGTTAATATCAATTTTTTTTTTCATCTATTTATCCCTGTCTCAAGTAAGAACCTATAATATTTTAGTTGAGGGTCTCAGTTTTATTGCTAGACCAAACTAATGATTTTGAATTATTTTTCAATTGATAAAATATTTATATTTAAGAGTGCATACTTTTAATAATTTCAGTAAATTTTATATTTAAGAGTGCATACTTTTAATAATTTCAGTAAATTTAAAATAACTTAATGTTGTGAAATAATTTTTTTACTTTTCAACGACAAGAACATGGTTATTTGTGTATGTACTTAAATTAAGTATGTAAAATATAATAGATTATTGTTAAAGTTGTTTAAATACTAAATTATGAATAATTCTATAAAAAAACACCGCATCTCCGTGTGTGTAGTGTTTTAAAAATATGGGTTAAAAGAGGTTTCTATGCATTTGTCAGCAAGTTATGAATTTTATTTTAGATATGGTTGTTTATTGACTTAATTTTTAGAACCCTTAAATATTGCATTTTTCAAGGATTAACCTTAATCTTTAATTATACACCCTAACCATACTACCATCCCATCAAAATGGGAGTGGCATATGGTGGTATTGAACAAGATTCAAGTTGGGGCGTTAGGACGACTGGTTCTCGTAGTTGTATTGCTCTAGCGCAACGACTCAAACAACTATAAGCGCTCCCAAGACGATGAGACGCATGCGCTATACCGTCAAGTATTTCCTGCGAAGCAACCGCAACTCGTTGTAGGTCCTTCCCTTATATTACATTTGAGTAGCTTTCACTCATTCGCTTGCAACTTGCAGTTGGTTTACCTAATGCATGACTTCCCTAACATCAGCAGTCGCATGAGTTCTCCTAGACCATAAGCCTTGAAACAAACCGCGTGATGCGTTCCGGAGTTGCTGCGGCATAAAAATGTTAAATAATAATCTATTTATGAATTATAATAGTGGGTTGAGTTAAAATAAGAAGTTAGATTTTTGTAAAAAAGATAAGAAGGATTTTAGTCAATTGATTTTAAATTTGAAGGGTTGAGATTAGTTTGAGAGAAAATCATGTATGAAATAAGGAGAAGGTTATAAGAGGAATATCACATATTTGTTGATTTTATCTCTTCTTATGCAAAGCACATGTCAATTCCCTCATTATTTTAAAACACCCATAACTTTTTAATACCCTATTTTTTTTTTGGAAAATAAAATCTTCATAATAATGAGTAATTTTATATCTTTAATATGAGTACCAAATTGTTATATAAAAATAAAAAAAATTAATGGGTTTTCTATACATTGTGTTATATGCTTAGATCATTGTGTTATATCAAATTGTTTTTTAACATAGTGTT
This sequence comes from Bidens hawaiensis, assembly GCF_021521415.1. NCBI lineage: Eukaryota > Viridiplantae > Streptophyta > Magnoliopsida > Asterales > Asteraceae > Bidens > Bidens hawaiensis. Next base: position 69,957 of record NW_027499107.1, on the reverse strand, counting down.
TTTTTGTTCATTGTGTTTTTTTATAAGTGTATTATTTTGTTATGTGTTTAGCATTGTGTTTTTTCATTATCATTTTATCATTGTGTTATACGCAAATTTTAAGTTTTCTTTTCATTGTGTTTTTTCATTACTTTTCATTGTGTCTTTTCAATCACTTTTTTTCTCCACAAGTATCACAACTCCAAAAATCCCTCTAAATTAAAAGTTCAAACCCACTGAGTGAACATATTGTGTTTTCCAAAGTTTACATATTGTGTTTTATGATGTGTTTAAATCACAACAAATTCATTGTTTTTTAAGTATGCAACAAATTGTGTTATAAACAAAAACGAGATCTAGAGAGAAAAAAGAGATCTATTATGTTTGAATCACAACAACTCCATGAACTAGTTGATGGTAAAAAACACAATGAAATGTGTTCTTCCATCAACTAGTTTAGGGAGTTTTCATTGTGTTTGAATCACAACAACTCCATGAAGTAGTTGAAAGAAAGAAAAAAAATTAGTATCGTCTGACCCGGGTCCTTCCGTTCATATCCAAACGAACCAACCAGTTGATCCAGTTTACGCGTTTGTCATTAGAATGAAAACATTTGTATTTATAATATACCTTTCAACTTCATCTTCTTCACATAAAGCCCTAAATATCTAATCTGCTAATTCGTTTCACGTTTGATTAAATACGGTTAGGGCTTTTGTTAGCTGGCTCAAGATAATCAAAAAGCATATAATCGTTACCTGCTAGTGTGACTGGAAGAGGATGAAACAGGAGTTTAGGGAGTGTTTTAGATGAATACAAGGATTGGTGCGAGTTTAGCATAAGGTTTACATCCTATTTGCACTAGTTAATGGAGCGTGTATTCGTTAATCATATTAATTGATTGATGCCCGTTTTCCGGCGGATAATACGGAATTTAATTTGACGATTCTAAGCCGTTATAACGCGATTAAGATGCTGATTATTGTTTGTTATCGAAGTCTACGATCGTTACACTAAACAAAAGGTTCAAACGCATGATTAATGGACGTTTTGTAGACCTGCCGGCGCCGAACTCCGGCGGCCGGAGTTCACAGACGGAAAAACGGGGTGGGTTCTTTTTTTTTAAATTAAATTAATATAATTTAACTATTTTTACACTTTTGGTCCCTGAGCTTTTAGAGGTATAAACTTTTAAATTAAAACTATAGCTTCAATAATAACCTTGAACTTTGAATTATTTTGAAAAGATTATTAACTTAGATATTTACGTATTAAGCCCATGTAGTTCGAAAATCGATTAAGTAAAGTATACTAAGCTCTCGGGGTTTCGTTAAAAGCTTGGAATGAACGAATAATATACTTGAATCATCGAGAATATAATTTATTAATGACAATCAATAAAAATATACGTCGAAACGACCCAAAGGGTCGGGTTAACGAATACAAACTCAAATCCAAATATGAATCAAAATTGGTGAATGTCAAACAAAATTCATGGAACAAAACTCGAGAATAATATATATATACACACACACACACATATATATATATATTTGTATATTTATAAACAAAATTGAAAATTCAAAGTGGGTCGGGTTTTCGGGTTTAAAATATAACGAATGTTACATCTGGTGAGGGTGCCGGTGAAGAATGCGGCTGTAGCAGAGAAGATAGCTGTGGTGAAGAAGGTAGAGAAGAGGAAGAAAGGGCGGTGACTCCGGTGAAGAAGTCGGCGGGGGTGGTGGAGCTGGTGGCTGTGGGAAAGAAGATAAAGAAGAAGAAGAAGGATTTTTAATTGGGTTTCTTTTACTTGTAAGGTATTTATATTGTTCGACCAAAATGCCATCCTTTCTAGCATTCATAGGAAAACCATACTTATTATTTGAACCTATAGTAATTTAATCTATAATATATATAAAAGAAAACCCAAAAATCCTATGTGTCCCTATGTGGTTGCTTCCTCTTTTTGTGAAAGCCATCAGATTTTTTGATTTTTAAATGGAGGTCTCTCATTGATTTAACCCAAATTCATGGGTATGGATCTCACCAAACCCAGATAGCTTTTAAACGGGTTATAACATCTTATTAAATTAAAAAATAATCTCATTAAATTAAAAAATAATCTCATCAAATATTTGATATGAAAATCCTATAAAATAGGAATATACTAAAAATTAATATCCTATTTCATTTTAAAAAAAGATATTATTTATAATTAAGAAACAATTTTATAATAAAGAAAATAAACGGGTAATGGGTACATCAAACCCAGATAACTTTTAAACCGGATTATAACGTATCATTTATTTGTGAAACCATTTCATCTCAAACATCAAGTATATTAATTATTAACTTTCTTACAACAAATAAAATTAAAATCCAAATATAAATATAAATATATAAATATTAAAAACGAATAATGTAAAACAACTCATGTAATACGGGAATAAAATCTAGTGTTCTATAAATTTGAAGACTTATAAATGGTAATATATAACCACTTCAAAATTTAAAATATCATATTACTTCATAACACAAGTTTTTAATTTATAGTGATTTGAAGAATACGATATTTCGCAAGTTTAAGAAGAAAAATAAGAAATAACTACAAATTTTTACATTAGCTTGATAAAAGTTAAATATTTTAGTAACACAATCATATGGACTTGTTTTAGTTTTAACACTAACTTTTTAAAATAGCTTAATTTCGAGTGGGTTAGTTCTTGATGATGTAAAAGGTAATAACTTCGAACCTAGGCCGGTCCAGACCCAAATCCAAAGACTCGCCTTAAGCGTCGACCAACCCAAGTTAATCATATGCACTAAGAAGAGTTGCATGACTCAAATCGATGATGAAGTATATATCTTTATGACTTTATAAGGAGTTGATACTTGTATCATGTTATGTTCTAGTTAGTTCATTGCTATTGGTTAGATTCTGTGTTTTTATTAGGACCACTACAATATAATAAAATAACTGATTATTTGTATTTGTAGGTTTATAATTAATGTAAGTCAAAGATCATAGCTTAACTGAAGTATTAAACCAACTTTGCCTTCTTCTTATACTTGTTCTATGTGGTGTTAATTTGTATTTAAGCACCATTTTCGTACCTTCATAACCATTTTGCAAAAAGTTTCGATCTTCATTCTCTTTCATACCGTTTTCAAAATGTCAAAGCAATCTTTATTATTGATCTTGACGGATCTTATAATGCATATTTGGACATTGAAATAATAGAAATAGACTACCGAAGACCGACCCTCTCCCTCTCTCTCTCTCTCTCTGGCCAGCCCGGTATAGTGTCTTGCTATGCCGGTTCGGTGTTTTTATAAAAATTCTCTTTGTTGTTCGGTATTATTGATCTTGGAGGATTTGTAACTTCGTGGTGGAGGTAGCGTGATTGGTGGGAGCCATCAATTACCATTATGTTGAAGAACATGCCAGACTCATTTTGTCATTCCAATCATTTGTGATTTATGCAACATACCATATCTTCTTTATTTTTTATATCCCATGTTTGTTCTACAATTATATGTTATAGGTTATACAATTGTATAATATGTTATGATACATATAAATATCATCCGACAAAGAGAGGCCAATGATTGATCAGCTCAAATGGTTGAGGTGAAGCAAGTGCGCGGTTTTGGTTAAAATCTCGCATTTGATAAAAACTAAGAGGGTTTCAGATTAGGCCAACAATGTTTTTTCACTTATGGTAGGTTTTCTTATGAGGGTGAAACGAAGGTGATCGAATTGGTTCAATGACTCGTTAGGTAATTCAAATGGTTGTTAAAAGAAAATCTTTCTAGAGAGGACAAATCATTTAAAAACCAGTCAAACAATTAAGTGGCAATACCCTTTACCGACAACAATGATGAATTGATGATAGTTGGTTTAATCGGTTAGACCATATGACTTTTATAAATTACACTATAGTGCATTATTCATGGAATGATATGCAATTGGTCTTCTGATCTACTGGCATGGGTAATGGTTAAGACTTGAGATCTTAAGGTCTTAAGTTTGAAACCTGACTGAAGAGGGTTTCTCACAGTGACGGATTTCTTCTTTGATGGTGTTTTTGGATACGTCAGGTATTGAACGTCAAAATCAGTATGGACAGTTAACATCTTGTCTAAAAAATACTCACTTGAGTATTTGAGGTGTTTCCAAACGCTATTGAAAAAAAAAAGAGAGAGTACATTATTCATTATTTATTGATACCAAAATAAAAAGATGTTGATGATAATGTAAGGCTTGCAATTCGTCATTCATGAATACCTTACCCAAAAATATGATGGTGATTACAACTTTGTAAAGCTTGCAATTTACGGTGTTGCTTCTTGATCCATCTTTTATGTAATCAACCACTATAATTATATAAGGTTTGTATTATGTCACTGAAATTGTGTCAGTCTATTATATATTCCACACGCATTTGTAAAAGGAAAATTAGATTTAAATAATTTCAACTATTGAGTATTGGTAAATAGCATATCCAACTAATGAGTTGGCTAATGACAATCCCATCATCTTTTAACGTGTTCCAACGAGTCACAACTAACAGAAGCTTAATTCAGTTAGCCTTCGGTCGCCGAACAAACATTTTTTGTTGGAAAACTCTTTTTTGGCCAGAAGATTAAACCTTGTCGTCCCAAACCTCTTTGTAACCTTGTCGGCGGCGGCGGCGGTGGTGTTTAGGTTGATTTTTCTAGTGAAGAAACTTGAGTTTTCAGGCAGAAAACTTTTATCCGGCCACCGTATCCTTCTGCCGATCAAAAGTCCAACACCAATTTGAAATTTGGATAAAAGTTAACGGCGTTACGTTTTTTAACGAAAGTTCAGTTAGAGTAAATTTTTTAGAAGTTTGGACCACCAGTGAAAATATTCTGAGTTAATATTATTACCGGCCAATATCTTTAAGTTAGAATTATTAAAATCCAAGTTTCTTTTATTATCTATTCTTACTTATATCTTGATTTTATACAACTTCATTGGACTAAGATACACGTTTTGAAGCTAGCTTATTTGTTAAATCATAAAATTTTGAAGTCTTGTATCATCTTTCTTCAAGTTGTCATGTGGTATGTGCTGTAATTAAATAACTTATAAACTTTTGAATTATTTTTGAAAACCAGTGAATCACATATAAAGAAATGGGAATAAAGTTTGCAAATTGCGTGAACAAACCTTAAGAATAAGAAGTACGGTCGTAATAATAAGCAAATGATAAGAGATGAGTATTTCTTGATACCTATATCGGTATCTATTTTAAAAGATTTTCAATAATGAGTTCATCCCTAATTTGAAGTGTTGAACCAACTTCATAATAATTCTTAAGTTTCCTAGAAGTTATGAATTATCTATTTATTTTAATAAATAAGTTATCAAGTTATTTTCCTTTTTTGAAGTTACGAATCACTTAAAAAACATCTAACTTCAACCTTTTTGCTGGATTTGTCTGCATATATTTTTTACTCAATTACAATAATAATAATAATTATTATTATTATACTCAATAAATAAAACACTTTCATAAGTGAGGTATTTTAAGAAAAAAAAAATTAATTCAGAGATTAAACACTAACATATTTAAAGCGCTTTTCTCTTTTACATGAGATGTCAAAATATTAGATTTTATAACTTCAAAACTATTCTCACAAATTTGTTTTCTTAATGCCGGTCCGGTCACCAATTCAACAACCACAACCACAACCACACACAAATTTGTTTTCTTTTATATAAGATGCAAACTCATCCAACAATAAGTCTGGTCTTTGATCCGACCACGACATCTAATCTGGTTTTAACAGCCTGACTAATCGCATCCCAAATAAGGGATGTTCTCATATCGCCAAAACGTGTCACATCACCATCACTCACTTCAACTTCTTGGCTTTTCATTTTCTCTCGTTCCTCTCTCAAAGTCTTCATACGTAACCATAAATCTCTTCCTTCTTATCTTCCCCATATTGACTCTGTCTTTCTTATGGATAGACAAAACACCCTAATTAAGAATATTCTCAACAAGTACACACATATTTATATAATAATAATAATAATAATACAGATCTTGTGTTAACTTAAAAAAGAAAATACACCTTTCTAAATAATATTTAATTTACATATTTATATAATAATAATAATAATAATAATAAGGATCTTGTGTTAACTTAAAAAAGAAAATACACCTTTCTAAATAATATTTAATTTACTCTTGTATGTGTCGTGATGTGGTCGCTCCCTTTTTTATGGAAGCCACCAGATTGCTTGATTTTGAAATGGATGCCTCTCATTGATTTAACCCAAATTCATGGGTTTGGGTCTTATCAAAACCAAACCTTTTAAACGGGTTATAACATCTCATTAAATTAAAAATTAATCTTACCAATTATTTGATATGAAAATCCTATAAAGTAGGGATATACTAAAATTTAATATCCAATTTAAAAAGAAAAAGATATTATTTAAAATTAATAAACAATTTTATAGTAAAAAAATAAGCGGATCATGGGTCACCAAATCCAGATAGCTTTTAAACGGGTTATAACATATCATTTATTTGTGAAGCCCTTTCATCACCAAACCCTAAGTATATTATTAACTTTCTTACAATAAAAAAATTAATATCCAAAAAATAAATATTAAAAAATGAAAGATGTAAAAAAAACCATTATTTCAAACCATCATATTCTTATAATAAATAAAATTAAAATCCAAATATACATATATAAATATTAAAACGAATAATGTAAAACAACTCCTGTATAAAATACGGGGATAAAATCCGTAATAATAATAATAATATAAAAAGCAGCCTAGCCTAGCCTAGCCTATCTTCACGTTGTGTCATCCAAATTCTCCCTTCACCTAATAAACCCACACAAAATTTTAATCTCCCAAAAGCAAAACATACACCAACAATAAACCTTGGTCTTGAAGCAAGATCTAGCTTCAATCCACCATGAACGATCTTTTATCTGTAAGTTTTGCAGTTTGCTTTTGTTTATGTTATTATTTACAACTGGAGATTTGAATAATTGATTACAACTCTACACATTCCGATTGCTTTCACAACCTTTTATTTTTATATATTTTAGATCTTGTATCACCAAATTTGAATCAATTTATAACCTACCTTTATTTATGTTTTCAAAACTGGGATGTCTTGTGTTGTTCATGTAATTTAGGGATATCAGGGTTTTTAATAGGATTGGCTTTGCTATTAAAAGGGTTGTTGCCCGTTTGCCTGCCACTTTATGTAATCCTTTTGAGTTTAATAAGAAATAGAAGAAAGATAGAAAGCTTCAATTTTTACCTTTCAAATTTTATTCTCTTCAAAAAAGTGAATTGCTAGGTGTGTGCACGCTTCGGTTTGGAACGAAGAAATTTCAGTTTTTGAATTTTTGAAAACCGTTTGGTTTTGTCATTTGAGCTGGAAGTATTTTTTGGCCCAAAATAATGAATTTGGTTCTAAGTTATTTTGTTAATTAATGACGACTAGTTGATTATTATACATTTGGGCTGAATATGTGAGTTACATATCTATTAAATTCTTATAAATGACTTCAAATAATGAAAGTCTGTACAATTTGGTTTTTATTACGTGCTAAACCAAACCAGAACTGCAAGTTTGGTTTTTACAAAAACATAAAACCAAACCATCGCTTTTTGTTTCGGTTCAGTTTTATCGGTTTCATGCACACCCCTATAAGTTGTCGCCTTTTATCTAGTCATTCCTAGAAAGTCAACATTTTTAATCTAATCTGGCATTCAGTCGTTTGTTTTATTGATCTTGCAGAGAATTATGCAAATTACAGCTTTAATTCATCTTCAAGAACATATATGCATTTGTTTTCTTGTGTTTTGGAGGATATTCTCTATGTTTTTGTTCCACCTATAATTTGATTAGTTTGTGTACATTTTTTGAATAATGTTTTGTAGGAATCATTTGAGAATCCTCGAGATCAAGAATATGGCGGTGGAGATCTTGAAATGGGAACGCAACGTAACACAGATTCTTCAGAGTTAGGGTTGGATGATTTTTTCAAGAAGGTGACAAATTTACATTCTATTTAAAATTTTATTATATATACATGTCTAATTTCATTAACTTAACTCATATTTGTTTTTTATTCTTTTATTATTAGGTCCAAACCATTGAGAAACAATATGAGAAGCTGAATAAGCTGCTAAAAAAACTGCAGGTCTCATTTCCTTTGAAAAATTATTACCTTTTTAACTATCTTTAAAATAAAAAAAAGGTATTGATATATTATGATAATTATTATTAAATAATTATGTTAATTAAAATTCTATACAGGATGCTCATGAGGAGTCAAAGGCTGTAACCAAGGCTGCTGCTATGAAATGTAAACTTCAATTCTTCTATTTTGGTTTGGTTTTATTTATCTTTTAATTTATAAAGAATTGGTGGTTAAATGTGTGTTGATATGCAGCAATCAAGCAGCATATGGAGAAAGATGTAGATGAAGTTGGAAAAATCGCTCGGTTTATTAAATCAAAAATTGAGGAGCTTGACAAGGAGGTTAAAACCGTTAGATCTTTTACATCATATTATTTATCTTTGAGGTTTTATATGTGAAAGTTGTTTTAACTTATTAACTCCTACTTGTAATCATCAACAGAACTTGGCAAACAGACAGAAGCCTGGATGTGGAAAAGGAACAGGAGTAGACCGATCAAGAACTGCAACCACACTGTAAGCTACCATGTTCCTTCTCCTAATTTTTTATAAATGGAAGAATTTGAATGATTATTTAACTTAATCTTCATTTACAGTTCCCTGAAGAAAAAGTTTAAAGACAAGATGTCTGAATTTCAGGTATTTTATATGCATGTATAAATTATTCATATTATATGTATTTACTATTTTTCTCAAGTTATTTTACAATAATTTTAGGCTCTAAGAGAAAACATCCATCAAGAGCATCGTGAGGTGGTCGAGAGGCGGATTTATACAGGTTCTAAACTTAACTTAGTCAGAAACTTATGTTTTCGCAGTCACATTTCTTATATAATTTAATAACTCGTTTTTTTGGTTTGGTTTTATACTATTTCAGTCACGGGGACCAAGGCTGATGAAGAGGTGTGGTTTATTTATATATATTCTCAAATCAATCTTTTTAATTTTTGTAAAAGCATTTACACTGTTCTAATGAAATAAATCTGCAGACAATTGATCGACTGATAGAGACAGGAGACAGTGAACAAATTTTCCAAAAAGCAATCAGGGAACATGGTCGAGGGCAGGTTAGTCTCTCCCCCCCTCCCAACACACACACACACATTTTTTACCTTGCTTTATTTATGTGTTCTTGTGATGTTGTAGGTACTTGACACGCTTGCCGAGATTCAAGAACGTCATGATGCGGTAAAAGAAGTAGAAAGGAAGCTTCTTGACTTACAACAGGTGCGTATGCGTGTATATGTATATAAATATAACTATATTGTTAATTGAATATCGTAAGTTGATATGTAAAAAATATTACTTTTACATATTAAAAAATTGATAAATTTATAAGTATGGCTAGTTGCCCTTGACAATCATTTGGTGAATGATTGTTCTATCATGATACAGCTGGTTGGCCCCACATTCAAAGCATATACATAATGCATGAACTAATTACCATTATACATGTGGGCAAATATTATATTCCACTTTAATTATTGAAATAATTTTTAACATTATTCATGCAGATATTTATGGATATGGCTGTGCTGGTGGATGCTCAAGGTGAAATGCTAGACAACATAGAGACACAGGTAATTAAACCGTTGACCTTTTGTGGTCAAACTCATGACTGTTGACCACTAACCGGATTAGCAATGCGTGTGGCAGGTATCAAGTGCAGTAGACCATGTGCAAGATGGGAACAAAGCTCTTTACAAGGCAAAGAGTTTACAAAAGAATTCAAGGAAATGGATGTGCATTGCTATTTTAATTTTGCTCATAATCGTTGCGGTTGTGGTTGTTGGTGTCCTCAAGCCTTGGAAAAGCGGTAATGGTGCTTAGGTTATGTGTACTTGTGGGCCCGCCTGGTGATGAACGGAACAGATTATCGGATTGATATCTAAGATGACAAGATAGTGATGTTTTGTTGTTGCATTGCATACCATTATAGAGTTTTGAGTGCAGGGTTTATTATTATTTATAGAACATTATATTCATTATTCTTGTGTAAAGTGAGCATTTTTTTTATCATATTCCATTGACTCTGCTTTATCTTTTGTAATTGGCATGCTTTCTCTGTAATTTTTTTTCTATATATTTGTTTTGGTTATGAGTTTTTGTTTTCTGATAGCTTATAGTGTCTCAGTTTCTTACCAATCATACAATAAATTGCAAGTCCATGATGGTTTGAACTGATTATCTGTTTCGTTTCTCGAACTTTCCTTTACCATTTCGGATCGAAAGATTGGTTTAAAACTTATATTGTTCTAGTCAACTCAATCCAACCCAACCCGAGTGAAAACTTTCCGGTTATGGCCTTATTTGGTTTGAATTTTTTTTTTCGGCTTGAAACAAACCCGAACTGAATCCTTGTAGGTTAAAAACTAAAGTGAAACTCAAATAACTATTTATTTGTTGTAAAATGGTTTTTGTAATTGGATTTGACTAAATAACAAAACTTAAATAACCATTATTTGTTATCCGGTTTATTAACTTCACTCTGAAAAACCGAATATGAAAATCAGTTAAGTTTATTAAGTTTCAAACCGAATATTGGATCCTGAAGAGATATGACCCAGATCCAAGCGTAAACCCGTATTGCAAAACAAGATGACGTGGCACTTGAGGACCACAAGGAACAAAAGGAATAGCAAAGTGCCACCATCACATTAGTTAGGTCGTTCACTTATGAGGACCATTGACGTGGACAGTGACATCAACCCTAATCTCTCCACTATAAACAACGATAATGCAAAAAGGAACTCAAGTAAGCTATCATTATGAGAAACACTTACACTCTCGTACTTATTCTTATTATGCCTAAGAACCGCCTATTCTGTGACGAGGCTAATGGTAGTTGGTTTGCTAGTTTCATTGTATTTGAACTTAGAAACAAAAGAATAACACATAACAACAAATCCATTGTCGTCCAGCGGTTAGGATATCTGGCTTTCACCCAGGAGACCCGGGTTCGATTCCCGGCAATGGAACCTTTTTAATTGTTTTTTGTTAAACACTTTACGGGTAGGATCCAAACCACCCATTATCTCACATACATTTGAGGTCAAACAGCTGTCGATGAAGCTCTTTGATCTTCAAGTTTTTGCACATCGATTCATTCTTGGGTTTCCACATAACATAACAGGTAAATCTTGTCTTTGAGTTTCAATTAGGTTAAATTAAACGCTATTGTTGCTATTATAATAAAACTTGCTCTGGTGGTTTGGAATTTAGGGCTTGAAATCCAAATTCAAGTGAAGTATTTTTCTTGTAAAATCAAGACTTTTAGAAAACCTTTTGGGGATGTAGGAGATAATTAATTTCTATGCATCCTTTACATATTATAAACTACTCCAACTGAGCTCTTTTTCTAAAGCTTCAGATCGCCTCGTTACTCGTTTTTTGAAGCTGAGGCTCGAATCCTTTATAATTTATAGACGTTTTTAATTGATTTTATATATAATGTGAAAAACTTTAAACAAGCCTAAGCACGGCTCAGTATTACCTGAAACGAGCCAAACCATGACTCGACCTCAGCTGTGCAGGGTTGAAGTAATACACAGTAGTCCAAAAGAGGTAAACTGAAATAAACCCAAGGGTCGATAACTGAATGAGCTTTGTTTGAGGCTCGGTCTCAAAAAAACTCGACTTATTTCAGGCTTTCTATCGATCTGTTTCTCGAGTAGCTCGTGAGCTGGCTTGGCTTGTTTGCACTCCACTTGATGTTGGCTTGTTAAAAGTCTAAATTGGAGCTCATCTAATAATTGAGCCAAAGATAAACTTTCGCATACCGAGTTTGAAAGGCCCACAAGCTTATTGTTTATAAAAATATAATATTTTATTTCATATATGTGTAATAAAGTATTATCTATAAAATTGTGAATTGTATCGAAAAACTAATATATATTTGTTTTTATGAAAAAGTTTGAATAGCTGTATATATATATATTTAATATTCCATAAATAATAAACGAGCTCGGACTTAAAAACATGGTGAAATCAATATTGAGCTCTCGTAACTTAAACGAAGTTAGGAGCTCAAATGGCTTGGCTCATTAACACCTTGTTCACACATTCTTGGTTTTATTTAATGTATCCGTTTAACATTCATGCAGGCCTTGTGTCATGGACTCATCACAAACAGAGGAGGTTACAACGAACAATTCACAAACTAACAACAAGAATGAGTGTCTTGAGGTTAAGGTACTGTTCTTCGCTCGAGCTAGAGATCTAACTGGGTTGACTGATATGAAGCTGGAAGTGTCATCTGGCACAACTGCTGGTGATTGCTTGGATAAACTTGTTGCAAAATATCCGGGCTTGAACGAGCTTCGTGGATGCATGGTCTTGGCTTTGAATGAGGAATACACGCCTGAATCGACACTTGTTAAGAATCGAGATGAGTTGGCGATCATACCTCCTATAAGTGGTGGCTAGAAACGCATCTATCTATATATGTGTCGTTTAATAAGAACCGGTTTGAACACAAAACTGTAAAAACTTTAACCCTTGTACTTATTGCTTTAAGTTAAATACATAAAGGCTATCCATATGCGTTCTGCTGCGATGAGGAACTGTTTTGAAAGTACAAAACTGTGAAATGGTAACACTTGGTACATATTACTTTTAAGTGAAATACATAAGGCTATTATTTAACTGCATAAGAGTCTTTCATTAAGGAACCGATCTCAAGTGCAAACAATGAAAATCGTAACACCTAAATTGAAATACATAGATGGAATATGTTGTGGAGGTTTGAGCATCAAACCCCGACACCACCCGATTTACAGTAGGACATGTTTTGCCTCCACGTTGGCCATGGGATCAGCCGGTGGGGTACACCCAATCGTCACGTACACCATTCACATAAGACAATTGTAACCGTGTTTCTTTGACACGTTACATTGTTGGCTCTCATAGTTATATGCTAGAAATTTAATCTATATTAAACAATACACAATCGGCTCTCACAGTTCTACGCTCAAAAATGGATCTATAATAAACATTAAATTAGTTCTACGCTATTGAATCGATATTAAAAGCGAACCCAAATATATTTATAAGATAAAATGGATGGTTTTATAAACTTACTAATATCTTGTAATGAACATATAAAAATAAATGTGAAAATCTGAATATGCCAGAATAATTATTATCTGAAAATACACACTCAAAAGTAACATCTATCTATGATGCTTGCTGTAGATAAAGTTACAAAACCACTTAACAAAACAGAGTTCAAAATTTGAACAAATTAGGACGACTCTACGACTCTTGTTGCTCCCAACCTCCTAATATCAACCCGGGATCATAGTTTGTGAAGAGGCGGAACTCGTTTCCAAGCTTGCTTGAGTGCTGTGGGCGGAACCCACATGGACGCAGACCTAAGAGTTGGGCGGCTCAATCATGCTGCACTGCACCTGTACAAATAAACCCAGAGATTAATATACACAACCTAACATGGTAAGCAAGAAACAGATCCATGCTATCAATATGAAAGAATGAAACTCATCCGACCTGTGAGTAACAGCAAATATGATTCTCCAGGTTTCTTAAGAAAACCAACCGTTTCAGATACTTTTTCCAAGCACTCCTGGCTCTGCACATCATAAATACCCGCATAAGTTAAACACACTTCATCGTGAAAAGAAATGTTCTCATAGTTGCAGCTGTGAGATACGTTAACGAAATCAAGGGGATGAATTGACAAATGTAGTATCGGGTAAGAACATACCAGATAAGGGGGGTCTGCCACAATGATACTGAACGTATGTTTCATTGATGACGGGAGCTCTAACGGTTCATTATAGTCATAGTAAGTGAATTCACTTCCGTATTGCTCAAAGCGCTTGTCATATTCCAGAAGTTGCACAGCCAAATCAGGGTGCAGTTTCTGAAAAAAAAAAAGAAGAAATATTAATGTTCTATACTCTGCCCTCAGACAAACACCATATCTTGCAATTTGTGAATCAAATCATTTTAATTCTAATCTGTTTTTTACAATAGATACACTACGGAACTTCATCCACATCTCAAACTACAGATCATGTATATTGCATAATTCCTAGGGTTATTTTATGACATACAAAATGCTGAATATGGTAAGAGCTGTAAAAAAAACGAACGTTCGGCGAGAAGTTTGTTTATGTTCGTTCGTTAAATGAACGAACATGAACAAAGACCATGTTCATTCAATTGTGCCCGTTTATGTTCGTTAATGTTGTTTGTTAATTTATGTTCATTAAACGTCTTTTATATTTTTAGTGACTTTTCTAATCTTATCATATAGATTTAAGAAAAATTATTAACTATAAAACAAAAATATATATGAGTATTATCTGATGAATTTATATGTAAATTAACATATGCACAAGAATGATAAATAAAAAACAACACAACCTTAGTAGCCTAAGCAAACAGTTGGCACTGACCATTCTCATTTAGCCAAATCAATTAAAACATTGTTACTATTTGTGTTTGTGAATCGTTCATGAATAACTTCATTTCCTTAATGAATGAACAAGAACAAGAATCTTCGTTCAGTTAGGTGTTTGTGAACCGTTCACTTGTCTGATAACGGTTTGGTTCGGTTCGTTTACATCCCTTATATGGCAATCTGGAAGCAATTTGTACAATCACCAATGTGGAACACTGATATAAGTTTGTTAGTATTTTTTAGCATTCATATTCATTTTTAATTGTACATATATATTTCTGTTTTATAGTTAATGATTTTTCTTAAATCTATATGATACGACTAGGAAAGCATTAAAAAGTACTAAAAACCTTTAATGAGCAAACAAACATTCTTTGTAGAACGTTCACAAACACAATTGAACAAACATGGCCTCCGTTTGTGTTCGTTCATTTATTTAATTGAACAAAATTTCCAGTTCATGTTCGTTCGTTTCTTAAACAAACAAATGTAAACAAACAGTTTGCCGAACGTTTGGTTCATTTACAGCCTATAAGTCAACAGTGAACCGACTAATTTTGAACAATGTTCTATCAAATTAGCCCTAATTTACACAAATGTTAATCATATAACAAGTATATTAACACAGAATGACTTATAACATGCAAACTTTTTAACTACCTTGAGATAAACATACAGTGTAGGACAAGCAATACACGCAATAGACGGCGTAGCATCCATTGACGTACACAATACATGAACTTCTCTCGCAACCGTTTCCGCCGTCTCACGGTCGTACCAGAACTGGCTTAGTCTCCAGTCCTCAGTTACTAACGGCACCTCTTTTCCGTCCGCCGCCGTAGCTCCGTCATTGTCTGCGGCGAGTAAGCGGTTCTGTTCCGATAGAACCTCTCTGAAGAGGTAGGTCCCAGCAGAGACCAGTTGGTCCCGCAAGACTCACCTTGAACAGGGACGTCTGCGCAAAGGCCATCTGCTCCCGCAGGACCCACCATGCTCATAGGATCTTACGCGCAGTACACAAGCTGAACACGCAGGGAAAGCCTCCCAATGGTGAAGTACCCCGCCTGTTCCCGCAGTTGCGGATACAAGCCATCAGGGAAGGCTACCCGCAGACAGCAGGGCTACACGCACAAGACACTAGCTACTTCAGTAGTCACATGAAGGAATGAGCAAGGCGGGAACAATCCCGCCTAAATGAGCCAGTCTGATTCTGAAAGATCTTTTGTACCATACCTACCAAGGTATGGATAGGACAGACGATCTGACCAGAACAGCCCATGAGCCAATCACAGGGTGACAGCTCATCGACAACAGGGCGAGGAGGAGCACCCTCTAGTACTGTTTGTCACTATTAGCCGCTGCCTACTCACCAACCCTTACTGAGGAGCATGCGCGGCCTACAGTTGGTGGAATAGTGTTACTGTTGGCCGTAACCTATTCACCAACCAGCATGGCCTGCGTACAATCCACAGTAAGTAGGACGTGCATAATCTACAGTTGGTGGAATAGTGCAGCCGACTTTGTTACTGTTGGCCGTAACCTACCCACCAACCAGTATGGCCTGTGCATAGTCCACTGTTGGTTGAACAGGAATACTATTCAGCCGGCTGTACCTTCTAGGAAACCTACCTTCGGCTATAAATACTCCAATATCTTGGAATGGTAAGATCATCTGCTATCCAGTTATCTAGCAATCTCTTAATATACACTTATATTCAGAGCAACCTAGTCTGATTCTCACGCCGGAGGGTGGTCACAAGGAGGAACTCCCCCCTTCTCAGTGACGAGCTTACGGTGTTTGTTTTGCAGGTCTCCTGAAGAACAGCCTTCTCAGCTAGACCTCATCCGTGGGAAACATTACTTAACCCCCAGATTATCTATAATCTGTACCGGGTCACCTAGTGTTTCTTCATTGGCGCCATCCGTGTATAAAAGCTAGAACTACTTTAGTTTTTTCACAATTTCTGAAGAAATGGTTAACGTTACTCCGGTTCAAAGGCCAGTAACCGACCAAGAAACCCCGGTAACAACCCCAGCAACTGGGGGGAACACCGGCGGTTATACAATCCTTACGAACACTACCCCGACTACCCAAGCCGGGGCAAGTGGAGTAAATATTCCATTGGGGTTCTCCGATACCCAACTGGAAAAACGAACGAAGGTTCCTCGCCAAACACTAGATCAAGTGAAGGCATGGGCCGAAGCACGGCAAAGAGAATTCCAAGCCGAATTGGACGAACGCTTGCGTTCAGTTCAACAGGCTGACGAATTCGCCAGTACTCGCCAACACCTCAATATGAGCAGTGACTGCGAGTACTCAGACGACGAGTTGGAGTCCGACACCGACGCGAACCCTCGCCATAAGGCGAAAGGGAAGCGTAAGGAAACGGACGTCCAACCAAAAAGGAATTTTGGGGAAGCCTTTAAACCAATCGTGGAGAGAAACCCGCGTGACTTTTCCAAAACCTTTAGACCAACTGCTACAAATGCAGGGAAGTCAAAGTTCGCAAGGGACATTGCGGAAGCAATCGCCCCGAGAAGTGCCAAACAAATGTCCAACATTGGCACTTACGATGGTCTATCCGACCCAGACGACCATTTGAACAGGTTCATTGCGGGGGCTACCGTCAGCAACTGGACGGAACCCACGTGGTGCTACATGTTCCAGATGACTCTGGTCGGAGCGGCCAGGGCATGGTTCGATCGTTTACCGATCCACCACATATATGACTGGGCGGACTTTCAGAACAAGTTCAGCCAGCATTTCAGCCAACAGAGGAAGTACACTGAAGAGCAGTGGACGATCCTTAACTGCGTGAGAGAGGAGGATGAATCTCTACTAGACTTCATCACTCGCTTCAACTCCAAAAAGCTTAGTCTCGGCAACATAAGTGAAGATCTGGTTCGCGCCGCCTTCATCCAAGGCGCCGAATACCCAGAACTTATCCGCACATTGACGGGTAAGGATGGCATGCCATCAACTTGGGATGCCATCATGACGGCGGCAAAGCGCTTTGCCGAGACGGAAAAGCAACTGGGAAGAGATCTTCCCCAGAGTACACACCTCTACACGCAGAGGACCAGAGAGAACAATGTCCGGATCGCCCGGCAGAACAAAAAGAGGAGGCTAGGTATTTGGCAGTCAAGGGTAAACTTTGACACCTCATCCAGCTCTCGCCCTCTTGTTGGCGGAAGGGACAACACACACCCTTCAAACCGAAAACACCGGTGGACGCCACTCACGAAGAGCGTCACGGAGATATTTGCCACGGAAAAATTGCCATGGCCTAAAGCCCCATTGATCCGGCAGAAACCTAATGCGGATCAAAGCAAATCCTGTGATTTCCACGGGACAAAGGGTCATGGTACTGAAGAGTGCACATCCTTGAAGGATATTATTGAGACATTTGTCAAGGACGGAAGGCTTGCACATCTTGTGGCATCGATTAGGAAGGGAGGAAGGAATGACAACCGGTACAGAGGTAACGGACGAAAGCCCGTCGATATCAGCATCAACATGGTTCATGGCAAGGTCAGAGGAAGAAAAAGACGGGTGGCAGAACCATGCGCGTGGAAGGAAGCTGAGGTGCGCTTCCCGCGAGTGCCAGGAGGCCCCAGCAAAGAAGGCCCCATCGTCATCAGAAGCCAGCTGGGGCACTACATCACTTCACGCACTCTTGCTGACAACGGCGCTTCGTCGACAGTGATGTACAGACAGTTCTTTGATAAGCTGGATGATGAAGACAAAGAACGCTTGGAAACGGTCTACGCTTCAATGGAAGGGTTTGACGGAAGTACAGAAACACCCCTGGGTATCCTATCTTTCCCCGTTACTCTTACTGATGGGAATCATTCACGCACAGAAGACGTGGATTTTGTCGTAATGAAAAAGCCACATCATACGTACGACATCCTATTCGGAAGAGACGGGATGGCAAGATTCAACGCCGTGGTATCTTCAGTCCATGGCATGATGGGATGGCCAACAGCTGAGGGTGTAGCAATGATCTCTGGCATTCCCCAGGTATGCATTGCATCTGTTTCATCTAAACCCAAACCGAAAAAGGCTAAACCAACCATCACTGAACCAGAAAAATGGGCCTTCAATGGCAAATACCCCGACCAGGCCGTTACCATTGGACCAACAATCGTTGATCCCACCCGCACCTTACTCAAACGCTTACTGCAGAAAAACGCTGACATCTTTGCGTGGGCACCAGCTGACATGACTGGTGTACCCCGAAGTAAGGCGGAGCATAAGCTCAAATGCGATCCGGCTGTTACGCCAATCGTACAAAAGCGCAGAGTAATGGGGCCTGAACAAACTAACGCGTGTAGAACCCAAGTCAAGGAACTCCTTGACGCAGGCATCGTACGCGTTAGTAGATATCAAACATGGGTTGCAAATCCCGTAATGGTACCGAAGAATGACAAACAATGGCGCATGTGCATAGATTTCAAAGATTTGAACAAAGCATGCCCCAAAGATTGTTATCCGTTACCAGAAATTGATCTCAAAGTGGATTCGTTGGCACCATTCCGCCTTAAATGCTTCTTGGATGCGTATAAGGGGTACCACCAAATCCACATGGCCATTGATGACCAGGACAAAACCGCATTTCGGACGCCCGATGGTACATTTTGTTATAAAATGATGCCATTCGGACTTAAGAATGCAGGGTCCACGTACCAACGACTAATGGACAAAGAGTTTCATGCCCAAATCGGGAGAAACTTGGAAGTCTATATGGATGATTTGGTCATCAAAAGCCTCGAGCCTGAGGCGATGTTGAAAGACATTGAAGAAACTTTCAACACGCTCCGAAAGATAAACATGAAGCTCAACCCGAGCAAGTGTTCATTTGGGATGGAAGAAGGGAAGTTCTTGGGAGTCATTGTTACTAAAGATGGCTTTAGAGCGAACCCTGAAAAGGTCGAAGCCATTGTTAAAATGGAATCACCTACCACCATCAAACAGGCTCAGACACTGAATGGACGACTAGTCGCACTTAATCGCTTCTTGGCAAACCATGCAGATAAGTCGTTTCCTTTCGTGTCAACATTGAGAAACTGCTTGAAGAAAACGCACTTCCGCTGGACACCAGAAGCGGAAGCAGCTTTTCAGGAGATTCGGTCACGCCTGATCGAACTCCCAACACTTACAGCACCACAAGCGGGAGAGGAGTTAATCCTATACCTTTCCGCAACAGATAGAGCAACCGGGGCAGTCCTGCTAGTAGAACGAAAGGGCATCCAGATGCCAATCTATTATGTTAGCCGTGTACTAACAGACGTAGAAACCCGGTACTCTACCCTCGAAAAATTGGTCTTAGCACTTATACACGCTTCACGCAGGTTAAGACGATATTTCCAGGGCCACCCAATCACCATTCTCACCAACTTCAAACTCTCAAACGTTCTAGGCAAACCCGAATTATCGGGACGTCTAGCCAAATGGGCAATTGAATTGGGAGAATATGCAATTAAGTACAAGCCAAGACCAGCCATAAAAGGCCAGGTCCTGGCCGATTTTATTGCAGAAGTCCCCGCTTCGCGGGAGAAAGAGTGCCAGGAGGAGGCTCAACCCTCCCCAGCACAGGACGTCAATGATGTCTGGCGACTCTATACTGATGGAGCAGCCAGTAACGAGGGTTCACGCGCAGGGTTAAAATTAACCAACCCAGCGGGCCAAGAATATACTTACGCTATTCGGCTGGACTTTCCAAGTACGAATAACGAAGCCGAATATGAAGCATTCTTGGCCGGTTTGAGAATTGCGCGTAAGATGGGAGTGAAAAACTTGGAAGCCCATGTGGATTCCATGCTGGTGGCCAACCAAATAAATGGAACATACACGGCTGTGAACGACACCATGGCCCTGTACCTCGCCCAGGCAAAAACCCTTATGCGTGATTTTAGTGATTGTAAAGTCATACATGTCAAGCGCAGCGAAAACAAATCTGCGGATGCGTTAAGCAAGCTTGCATCACTAGCCTTCACCCACCTGGGAAAGGACATCCGCATTGAACTCCTCGAAGCGCCATCAGTCCCGCACAAGGAAATTTGTGTCATCCAAACCAGTACAGAAACGTGGATGACACCAATAATAAATTACCTTGCAGCAGGAATACTACCAGAGTCAAAAACACAGGCAAGAAAACTACGCTGTAAAGCACTGAATTATCAACTCGTCAATGACATCCTTTACAGACGTAACTTTCTTGGCCCACTCTTGAGATGCGTGGACAACCAAGATGCCAACTACCTCCTAAGGGAAGTACACGAAGGCATCTGTGGGGTACACGCAGGTCCCCGCGCTGTTGTAGCCAAGCTAAACAACGCGGGATATACTTTTGGCCGGGGATGCATACGGATGCACTGGCAAACATCAGAAAATGCAGGTCTTGCCAGCTTTACGCACCTAACACGCATCGCCCGAAAAACGAACTGGTTCCAGTCACTTCTTCGTGGCCATTTCAGAAGTGGGCCATCGATGTGACAGGCCCATTTCCTACAGCAGCAGGAAATGTTCAGTTCCTAGTGGTAGCCATCGACTACTTCACCAAGTGGATAGAAGCAAAACCTTTAGCCCAAACAACCGCAAAGCATATCAAAAAATTTATTTGGGAATTTATAATTTGTCGTTTTGGACTTCCACAGAATTTGGTGAGCGATAACGGCACCAACTTTGCTGACAAAAAGCTACAACAGTGGCTAAAAGAACTTCAAATCACCCACACCTTTACCTCAGTGGCACACCCGCAAGGAAATGGTGAGGTGGAAAGAGCAAATAAAAGCATCGTCGAAGGCATAAAGAAAAGACTCTTGAAACACAGATCCGGCTGGGTGGACGAGCTTCCGCACGTCCTTTGGGCAAACAGAACGTTGAAGAAGGCCAGTACGGGAGAAACCCCGTTCAGCCTCACTTATGGCACTGAAGCCATGGTCCCGGTCGAAATTGGTCTACCCTCACCAAGGGTCTTGAGTCAGCCAGAAGACAATGATGCGGAAAGACGGTTGGATCTTATGCTAACCGAGGAACGCAGAGACTTAGCCGCAGTGCGTGAAGAGAACTACAAACGACAAATGCAAAAGTACTACAACACGCGGGTAAAACTCTGCAACTTCAAGGAAGGAGACTACATACTGCGTAACAACGAGGCTTCGAACCAAGAACGCCCAGGAAAGTTGGCCCCAGTCTGGGAAGGGCCATACGTTATCAAACAAGTTCTGGGAAAGGGCGCATACCGGCTCGAAGGGCTCGATGGCACTCCCATCCCAAGAACATGGAATGGAGCTCAATTACGCAAATGTTATATGTAGATCAATTCCAAAACTTGTAAAGAAAAGGCCAAGAGCCACTTCTAATGGAAATGATTCTCCTTTCATAATGTGTTTACCTTTATCCTTATGAACTCCCCAATGGTGCCGGTGTTTACCGCATAAACGGGGAGAAGTAAGTCGTTGCGTGTGGAAGGCGGCAAAACCCGCATAAACACAAAAATAAGGGAAACCTACACGCAGGTATGATGTAAGTAAAGTTTAGCCATCCTTGTAAGTGCAAGTGACGGTCTTATCCGCACAATCACAAATAAGGAAGCAAAACTTCAAACTATCATCTACCACGTTCAAAGGTTATCCTAAAAACAAAAAAATATATATATATATAAGGAAAAAAGGAAAACCTACACGCAGGTCAGGTATGGGTAAAGTTTAGCCATCCTACCAAGTGCAAGTGACGGTTCTATCCGCACAATCACAAAAGAGGAAGCGAAACTTTAACCCACTATCAACCACGTTCAAAGGTTAACTTATCCTAAATACTTAGAAATTTCGAGGAAAAATGAGGAAAACCTACACGCAGGTCAGATGAAGGTTAAAGTTTAGCCATCCTACCAAGTGCAAGTGACGGTTCTACCCGCACAATCACGAAAGAGGAAGCAAAACTTTAACCCATCATCAACCATGTTCAAGAGGTTAACCTATTCTAAAACACTTGGAAAATTGCTAACTTAAACTAAGTATGCAAGTCATGAGTTTATAAAGCAAGGAATCCAAAGAAGGAAATAACAATCTTATACGCAAAAAGATTTATATTTCAATAATATATTACAAGAATGGCCGGGTTACTACCCGCCTAAAAGAGTAAATCTATACAAGTCTATCTTAGCAATGGAAAGGGATCTTCGGGGTCAAGCTTCAGGGCCGCTTCTACTTGGACCCACTCCATCAGAAGAACGGGGTGGTTCGAGGAAAGCTTTGAGGACAGCTAACCCATCATCAGCAACAGCTACTTCGTCCACCTTTTCCACCACTGGATGCGGGAAGGCGGCGTATTGGTTCAATGCTTGGTCATAAATGGCTTCGGTATCCACATCGAACAGAGGGAAGTTGGAAGGCGGGACGCCTTTCTCAACAAACCCTAGACCAAGCAAGAAGCCGGCCTTTTCCCAATCCTCATGAGAAGCGTTGAGGGCTGCGCTCATAGCATCATCGTAAGAGGTCTCTGAAAAGACCCGACGCACAACCTACAAAGAAAAAAATACAAGTGTTAGAACCTTTTCTTACAAAAGAAAAGCGTGAAGACAAAGTTAAACATACCTGAGGCAACGCTTCTCGAAGAAGCCATTGGAGGGCAGCTTGAGCTTCGTTATGGGCGCGTTCGGCTTCGCTCTTGTTAAGGTTGGCAAGTAAAACTTCCTTTGCGGCAGCCTCTTCGACGCCCTTAAGCTTCCGCTGGGTCTGGTCAAGCACCCCCCTCTGGTCCAGGATTTCCTGGAGTTTCTTGGCATCTTCCATTGCCAAGGCATCATGAGCGCGTTGGAGAGCCTCTAATTTGCCTTTCAGCTCCTCATTCTCCACACACAGAGGCTCAGCAACGGCTTCAGCCTGGGCAGCCCTCTCGGTTGCGTTTCGCGCAGTCTCCCTGGCCAGCCGAAGCTGTTCATTCACAGCTTGGGCAGCCTTGGAGCGGGCCTCGAGTCGCGCCTGAACTTCAACCTCGAGGGCCTTGAAGGCCTTCTCCTTGGCGGCGGCAGCTGCCGCCAGCTGTTGGTTCTCCTCCCGAAGAGCCCGCGTTTCAGATACTTCCTTTGCGCGAGCTGCTTTTAACTTGTCGTTTTCACGACAAAGCAGCTCGACGCGCGGCTGCATCCGGGCCTGGAGAACCCGAAGCTCATTGGTTAGCCTACCCTCCTGGTAGCTAACCATGGCTTCCCCCAACGCACCCGGGGGAGCAGCGTGGCGAACCCAGTCCACGCACTCCACAGGTGTGCGAAGGGTTGTTCCTCGGCGTATGTTCCATCGCGGAACATACACTTCATTGGAATCCGTCACTGCAAAAGAAACAAAGGCAGTAAGGAAAAGATGATAAAAAACATAAGGGAAAAAGAAAGGTACCCTACGCACCTGTAGGGTCAATGACAGGCCGATAACCGCCAAACCCATCACCTGAACCTAAAGGAAATCCATCCAACAGGTCAGGCAGACGGGAAGGTGGCAAAGATCGGCGGGAAGCCCTGCGCGTACCTGATGGTCCGGCCATTGGTGCCGGTGGCGCGGGCATGGTGGCAGCCGCCGTGGTCGCCGTTGGAGTCGCCGCCGCGGTCGCCGCCTCATCAGCAGCAGCAGTAACCGCCGGCTCCGTGAAGGATGCTGTAAAAATCGCACTCACGGCCGGCGGTGACGTCATCTCGATCGGAACAGTTGGCTTAAATGAATGAGCAACTGGACCAGCGGATGCAGGCGCAGGCGCCTGGGTCGACGCCTCAGGAAGGCTGACCGAGCCTACCGTCATTGGCGGGGAGGTACTCCCCTGCGTTTCACCCCGGAATGCGTCAACATCCACGCCTGCACAAAGAAGAAAGTGTTAGATAAATTTAGGAAGTGATAAATCTACAAAGACAACTATGATTGTACTTACGGGTTTTCTTGACCCTGAACGTACGGACGGGCGGGGAGGAACCCGATGGAGCCGGCCTCTTGGTACCGGTCACCGTCGTCTTCGTCGGTTCTCCGGAGGTAACGGACGTAGCCTCCGGAGCAGTGGTCTTCTCACCACCGGGCTTCCCCGCCACCTCTTCACTATCTGACTCCGAGTCAGATAGAACCACCGGACCAGCCGTGGAGGCCTTCTCCTTCCCTTTCCCGCCGGCAGCAGCTTTCTTCTTCCGCACCAGTGGAGGAGCATCTGAGGATTCCTCAGAAGAAGACAGGTCAAGAATTCCAACAGCGGGTACAGCATTAAGGGGTTGAGGAAAGAATATCGCCTTACCTGGCCGCCTGTGGCTCAGGATCTCGTGGCCCAGCGGATAGACCTCCACAAACCGATCCGCTGTTTGCTCCAGGATGGGCAACTCGCCCTCGTCCAAAGCACGAGTACCCATCCGCGCGGGACCGTCGGCTTCCCGCGGAAACAGAAGCGACTCCAAATCATTTCCCTCTGAAAGAAAAGAAACAGTTAGAAGACAAACTTGTATCAAAAAAGAAAAACAAGACATACCATAGGGAATAGAGTTCAAACCGTATTCGAGGAGGATGGGAACCAGAGACGCATCTTTCCACACCCGGCTCATCCCTAACATGACCATCCCGGACTCCGCAAACCGGTAAACCGGAGATTGGATCCGGGATATCTTCGAAAACCATTCCGCCTCCTGGTAGTTGGGGGCGTGAAGGCTCGGTATCGCTTGGCCATTTTTAAACTTCATGGCAAGGGGGATGGCGCGGGCAGAAATGTAGAAGAATTCCTGCTTCCACGCGCGAAGACTGCGCTCGGTGTCGCAAATCTTCAGACCCTTAATACGGGTCGTCAGGGTGTACCACCCTTGGATGCACCTCCAGGTATAGAAGGTCATCAGGCGGTCCACATGGGGCTCGATGCCCAAAATCCGGCACACCCACTCAAAATGGCGAATCTTGGCGATCGCCATGGGGTGCAGCTCGGTCAAATGGACACCGTGCCTCTCAAGGACACGGTAAACAAATTTTGTCAATGGGAATCTAAGATTCCCATAGACAAAAAATGCAGCATAAACCCCGATCTTGCCACTGGGGGCATCGTACACAGTCTGATGGGATTCAGGAAACTCAGGCTCGAGAGACTCGAGCATGAACTTCCTGACAACATACCGGTACAGATCGCCAGGCAGAGCACACTGGCACTCGCCAGCAGTACTCTTGTCATCGGCTGCAGATTCAACATCACGAGACGACATCTTGTGAAGGAAAGAAGAAAGCGATTTCGAGAGAATGCTTGCCTGAAAAGGGGAGTATTCGCCGGAAATCGCTTAAAAGATGAAGAGAAGAGTGAAAGTGTGGATTACAAAGAGCCCTCTACCCCTTTATATACTAATCGCAATTAATGCGATGAAATTAATGCGGAAGAGAGAGAAAACGAAGGTGCAATGAAACTATGACACGTGGCAAAAAGCAAGTTGGCAACAGCTATTGACAGGACGCATACCATTAATTTCGCGGCCACGCGCCCGAAAATTCGCGCCCACGCGCCTGGAAAAGCGTCTGGAATGACCATGTACTGTCACGTCACCATAACTTCCTGCACGATCTGACACAGTCAGAAGAAACCGTCGCACGACGTTTCAGAGTTTTGGACTGTTCTTCTTCCCACCAACCTTTCGAATTTCAAAATTCAAAATTCAAAAAGATTCAAAAGTAAGCGGGAAAATACCCCTTACCTTGGCAACCAAGTAACCATAAGACGGATGCGGGTACAGTGTTAAGGCAAAACCTTCCACATACCTAGCACCCGCAGGGAATTGAAGCCAAGAATACCCCGGCAACAAAGTAACTATAAGACGGGTGCGGATACAGTGTTAAGGCAAAACCCTTCACGTACCTAGCACCCGCAGGGAATTGACGCCAGGAGTACCTTGAAAGTAAAGTAACCGTAAGACGAGCGCGGGTACAGTGTTAAGGCAAAACCCTTCACATACCTAGCGCTCGGCAGGGAATTGAAACCAGGAAGGATCTTCTGGGCAATGCTTGTGGAAACGGAAATAACATCCCCGCATAGCGGGAACGTCGAGAACTACATTGTTTGAGGCTCCAGGATGGAATTGGTGGTTTAAACATAATTGATCACTATGTTCAAAACCACTAAAACCTCAAGGAGAATCCACACAAGTGAGACTCAACGCTCCTGACTTGCGAGAAGGTTACATACCTACCCGCATCATACCCAAAGATCAAGCAAAAAAATCGGGAATATTTGCAAGTGACATTAGGAAACCCGCGGGAAGAATCCCCACGGAGAACCTTAAAACTAGAAACCCTTTTCAAAACCCCTTGCTCAAAGTCCAAAAGTTCACCTCACCTTATTAAACATTCATGAGAAGAACATTGGACTGGGGGGACTTGAAGAGGTAGGTCCCAGCAGAGACCAGTTGGTCCCGCAAGACTCACCTTGAACAGGGACGTCTGCGCAAAGGCCATCTGCTCCCGCAGGACCCACCATGCTCATAGGATCTTACGCGCAGTACACAAGCTGAACACGCAGGGAAAGCCTCCCAATGGTGAAGTACCCCGCCTGTTCCCGCAGTTGCGGATACAAGCCATCAGGGAAGGCTACCCGCAGACAGCAGGGCTACACGCACAAGACACTAGCTACTTCAGTAGTCACATGAAGGAATGAGCAAGGCGGGAACAATCCCGCCTAAATGAGCCAGTCTGATTCTGAAAGATCTTTTGTACCATACCTACCAAGGTATGGATAGGACAGACGATCTGACCAGAACAGCCCATGAGCCAATCACAGGGTGACAGCTCATCGACAACAGGGCGAGGAGGAGCACCCTCTAGTACTGTTTGTCACTATTAGTCGCTGCCTACTCACCAACCCTTACTGAGGAGCATGCGCGGCCTACAGTTGGTGGAATAGTGTTACTGTTGGCCGTAACCTATTCACCAACCAGCATGGCCTGCGTACAATCCACAGTAAGTAGGACGTGCATAATCTACAGTTGGTGGAATAGTGCAGCCGACTTTGTTACTGTTGGCCGTAACCTACCCACCAACCAGTATGGCCTGTGCATAGTCCACTGTTGGTTGAACAGGAATACTATTCAGCCGGCTGTACCTTCTAGGAAACCTACCTTCGGCTATAAATACTCCAATATCTTGGAATGGTAAGATCATCTGCTATCCAGTTATCTAGCAATCTCTTAATATACACTTATATTCAGAGCAACCTAGTCTGATTCTCACGCCGGAGGGTGGTCACAAGGAGGAACTCCCCCCTTCTCAGTGACGAGCTTACGGTGTTTGTTTTGCAGGTCTCCTGAAGAACAGCCTTCTCAGCTAGACCTCATCCGTGGGAAACATTACTTAACCCCCAGATTATCTATAATCTGTACCGGGTCACCTAGTGTTTCTTCACTCTCTTAGAGCTTCTAGAGTGTGTGCACTCAGCGTCGGAGTGTCGTCGTCGGAACCGGCGCCGGTGGTGGTGTGATCTCTCGCGTCTTCCATTTGCTAGGGTTTGGTTATTTCGAGTCGTGTTACTGAGTCAACACAGTAGTCTACTATCATTAGGGGTGGGTGTTCACCGTTTTTGGGTCAAACCTTGAACCAAACTGTTGGTAACGGTTTTTGATTTTTGTAAACCAAAATCGAACCGTAGAACTTCTAAACCAAACCGTTAGTAACGGTTTGGTTCCAGTTTGGTTTCGCGGTTTGGGCTTGTTGGAGTTTTATACAAGATGTCCAAATTAATGCATAATATATTTTTAGTAACGTTGTCATATGTTTGTATAATTTAACAAGCATAAAGAAGTCATTAAGAAATAAACAAAACACCCAAACAGTCAATTAGAAAACCTATGGATTTGAGCTCTGCTTTCTAACAATTATTGTTCAATTTAGCAATACATATCTTATATATTTTAAATTAAGTACTTTAAATTAATTATGTATAATAATAAATTTGAACATAAATATACATATAAAATAGACAAAAAATCAAAACTAGTTCTTTAAGTTTGCATGTTTTTTTAATGGTTGTCCTTTTGCAAACTTATGGCAAAAAATATCCTTTATGCTTTAAAACTCTATCACGTTATGTCCTTTGGTCCTAACCCAGTTAACTTTTCTCGTAAAATTCGGTCATGTGCCAGGCACATGAGAGTAATTTAGTCTTTTTACTTAAAATAAAAAATTAAATGATATTAAAAAATAAATCACTCTCTCTCTCTAGAATACATAGAGACCACACAACAAAATAAATGCAGGAACGCCACCACCACCGCGTCTCATAGGAACCGCCAACGCCACCGGCTCAAACGAACACCATGGCGACCACAAATGACCTAAACAAAACCCGGTCTCTATACAAATTTTGGCAATCCTCTCCACCGATGACTAGGGTTTCAAGCCAAAGAAAGATTTGAGTTCGATTTCCTTCAAATCGGTAGTCCCAAATCAAGGTGAAGTCAGATCTGAGTTCGATATTTGCTTGTGGCTTTTGACAATATCACCGGAAAATGGTTGGTAGGGTTTTGGGGTTAAAGTCGTCGGCTTGTTTTTTAAACCTAATCAGAGTGGAGTTGAGGCCACGGTGGTGGCGGCGGCCTTGACCGGTGATGTTATTCAAGGAGAAATCTAGAGATATGGAAAAGAGAGCATTGGTGACGCCGGAACCCTAAGTCACCACCACCAGGTGGCTCTTGGCTCGACCGGACCCGCTAACCACCACCAGTGTTGCATTATATAATAACCAAACATGGCGGCTCTAGAGAATTAGCCCTAACTTAGGTTGTCGGTCGATGGTGTAGTGATGGGTTTTGAGATCTTTGGCCAATAGTGGGTAGATAGTGTTACTTGATTGTGGTTGTGTGGTGGTGGGGGTTTGTTGAGGAAAAAGTGTGGAGAGATAGGGAGAGTTGGAGCGAGATTTTTCGGGCAACGATGGCCGGTTGTGGTGCTGGTGGCCTTGAATTGGCTGGGTTGGCACGATGGTGGTGGTCTTGCACCTGCTTGTTTATTTTAAACCCTTGAATCAGCTTTATTAAATAAATAAATATTTTAATATATTTATTTCTTTTTATTAAATATACATGTAAGATGCCTAAACAACCCTCATGTGTCTTGCACGTGACCAAATTTAACAAGAAAAATTAACAGGGTTAGTGCCAAAGGACGTAACGCGATTAAGGATGTTTTTTGCCATTAAGTTTGCGAAAGGACAACCATTGAAAAAACGTGCAAACATAAAGGACTAATTTTGATGTTTTGTCTATAAAATATAAATATTTAAAAATTTAAAAACTCACACGGTCCGGTCCGATTTTATACGGTTGGTTTTCGTTGTAAACCGTAAACCAAACCGTTCGCTACGGTTTGAATTTTTTGAAACCGACCGACCGATAGTTAATGAAAAAAACCAACCGTGAAATCAAACCGATGACCGGTTTGGGCGGTTTCACGGTTTCGAACCAAACCATGAATACCCCTAACTATCATGATGTGGTTTGACAATGGGATATGATCCTCATACACCACCCCCATATGCCTATACGGCTCGTATAGGCTACGCATAACTGACAGGGGGGACAAATTTTTTCAACCTATATGACCTTATAGACCTATACGAGTCGTATAGGTGTTAAATGGCTCGTATTGCTATTTGACACATCATTAAACATATACGGCCGTATAGGGCTATACAACCGTACATAAAACTTTTGCAGAAAAAGTTAGCCTGCCTTTGACCATTGTTAACCTGATGCGGTTTCGACTAGCAATCAAATGGCTCAAAAACACAATGATTTCATTCACACGATTCGAACCGAATGATTCGGTTAACAAAGCTTAAAAGCTTACAATTTCTTTATTAAAAATAATCAACTGACTCAACAAAAGAACTAACAACCTTATTTATAAATAAAAACAAACTTGTGGGCCAGGCCGACATAATGAACCGGATGCTCATGCATCATAACCGCTACTAGAAAACGACATACGAGCAGTATAGTGCTATAATATAATCTTAAACGAATGTTCTCGGTGTAAAGTTACAAATTATTTAGCCGCGTATATTATGTAAATGTTAATAGACAATTTATTCTATTATGAAATATCATATTTAACCAAGTATGCTATGTACTTAATACATTAAAATGTAAGATATTAACGTATTAATATTTAAAATTGTGTCTAAAAAATTGTTTATACAGCCGTATAACCCTATACGGCACATATAGGTCTATACGGCCATATTAACGTATTAATATTTAAATTTGTGTCCAAAAAATTGTCTATACAGCCGTATAGGGCTATACGAGGCACTACAAACAATGACCGACAAGCTCTGACACAAACTGACATGATTCAGGTGTAATACGACCGTTTAGCCCTATACAAGCCGTATAGAAAAAAAAAATGGTGTGTGAGGATCCCAAGTGGTGTGGGAGGATCCTATGCCTTAAAGATACTATCATAAGTTATTATTTATTTATTTATTTTGCTACACACAAAGAGCTAAAAAAACATAATTTTATTTAAATAGTTAAATTAAAGCCTTAATCAGAAAAAACTTAAAAAAGGGGAAACCTAACCGCAAAACCGACAAAAACGAAACACAAAATTAAAACCAAACGGAAACGAATTCGGAAAAACTGTCCTAAACGAACCAAAAAAATGAAACCGAACCGGAACGAAACCGAAAAAACCAACCAAAAGAAGCAAAAAAAACGAAATTAAACCAAAACAAAACCGGAAAAACCAATCAATACGTAGGGTCAGCCCGAAATGTTGCGGGTCGTCAGTAAAGTGAAGGGTTGATGAGGGTCGGGGTGATTGTTTCTAATTCATTGGCCAACCAATGCCAGGAATGGAATAGAGATTCCAATTCCCATTCTTATTGGAATGTTTAAATTCCAAATTCAATTCCTTTAGATTTTAATTTCTATGCAAATTCCCATTCCAATTCCAAAACATTATGTTGCTACGACGGCCATAGCTAACAAAAACATATGGTCGGGTGATGGTATGGACGCTTCCAAGGTCACCTTCCAACTTACTGCTCGTACCTACAACACGAAAGAACTCGTTTAGAGACCCCCCCTCCGATGCTCAACATTAGTAATTTATCCAATGAAAGTATATACGGAGTAAATGAAAGTAAGTGAAAGTATATATACAATGAAAGTATATATGCATACTAGAGATAGAGAGTGCAAGAGGAGGTAGTGGTGGAGACCCGACGGTTATGCGATTTCAG
Organism: Bidens hawaiensis; assembly: GCF_021521415.1. Lineage (NCBI taxonomy): Eukaryota > Viridiplantae > Streptophyta > Magnoliopsida > Asterales > Asteraceae > Bidens > Bidens hawaiensis. The sequence continues at coordinate 38,105 of NW_027499107.1, read as the reverse complement.
CTGCTTAACTGGTGACTGGTCGTTGGGGTTGGAGTGAGCTGATAGTGTTATGCCTCAGCAGCTCGTGGACTTAGCAGCTCAGAGGACTAACAGCTCAGTGAATGATAATTACTCTTTAGAGAGGGAGATCTCTTAGTGAGTGTTACTTTGAAGATGATATTCTGGAGAGTATTATTCTAGAGAGAGAGATAGTGAGAGAGTGAAGAGAAATAGAGTGAATGAGAATGAATATACATTTGGATAAAATGTTCCTTTTATAGACAGTCGGAAGTTTCTCTGGGAGAAGCTTAAGCTTTAAAGGGAAGGGGTCAGCTCTTCTTTAAGCTTGCACAAACTGGGTGCATGCCATTTTCGTGCAACCTTTGTCCAGCCTTTGTTTGTCATGTTGTTGCTTTTACTTTATGGCAGGCACCAGCCTTTTGGCAGTCATGACTTTTTCTGTCATTTACTGTAGCATGAACGTCCTGGTCAACTTAGGAATCGTGTGGGGAAACTTCGAGCTTCTCTGCCTGACAGCTTATGCTAGCTGCTTCTTTATTTCTAAGCTTTCTTATTTTCTAAGCTTCACTTTGTGGGTATGTAGGGGCACCCGCGCAATCACATTCCATGAACCAAACGCACCTTTAAGATCTACATTTCTACATGCCACTTTCTAGTTTCCAAATAATTATATTTTCTAAAAGTTATGATTGATCATTTCAAACCCGTCAAGTGTCCACTTATTGGATGTCCTACAACAATTATTTGTAAAGTTACATTCGTGAAAGTAAAGTATAAAGTCTTTAATGGCCACGTGACTTTTTAGTTAACTTATGAAATTTACTAAACATAAGATTTTTTCCTAAAAATAACAAATAATCAACTAACTTTCGGTTATAAACCAGTAAATGCGAGTCTACGTGTTACGGCGGAGGTGTCTATGTAGCTGATGTAGCCGATTTATATGAAATATACATAAAAAATAAACGGGGCAATATATAAAGATATATTATAATTTGAATAAAATTGATAGTAAAGCGAAGAATAGAATATTTTAGTACATACAACTCATTTCGAATAAAATTTACATTGAGGATAGTGTAAGGATACCCGTATTGCAGGTCATCTTAGTATTCTCGGGGATAATGAAGAATAACCAAGCTCATTGGCCCAGAGGGGCACCCTTTAAACCTAGGTGCTGGAAATCAAGCACCAAAAAGTCGAACCTACAGGGCACACTTTAAGCCTAGGTCGTGAGAGTTAGACATCAAAGGAGCAAACCTAGTCGGGCAACCTTTATGCCTAGGTGCTGAGAGTCACAAGGGAATCCGCCATGTTAGGCAATATTTCAGCCTAAGCGTTGAAAGTTAGGCACCCTAGCAGCCAAACTTGTCAAACAGTGCCATCGCCCAACCAGCATCGCCGGGCACCATTTGTAGCCTATCCATTGTATCTAGATCCGACTTGGAAAGTTGGTTAGGCATTTGGCTTGCCTAGACAAGAAAAGTGTCTGGCAGGCCTATTGGACGCCTTTAAAGCCTTCGCAAAGAAGGCGCCGTCTTACTCGCATTGGGTCACCTTTGTAGCCCGATTCAGACACATATCATGATAAGAGAGGTGTCAAGTCATTTTGAATGGAAAACCTACAGGGTCTCCTTAGTCATTATTTGTTGAAATCCTATTGACTATGTGTTGAAATCCTATTGACTACGTCTATTATGATTTTTTTCTTTGCCTAGTTTGTAAACTTTTGGATCAAACTTGCCTATTTTGGTAATTTCGTCGATACAAATGCTGGTTGTATAATTTTATTCCGTATTTCTAAATTCAGAAGGCACATTTCTATCATTATCTAATTAGTATACTAAGAACTTTAATGCCACAAAATGTGTTAATTCTGTTTTTTATATGTAGTAATGGTTTTGATATTCAGCATATAGATTGGTTTTGGTTGGATAGTTTGGTTGGGAAGAGTTAATGTTTGTGGTTTGGAACCTAGGTGGTTCGATTCTCTAATGCTGCAAATGTTTGTTTCATTTCTTTAAGTGTTATTTATGTTTTTGTGTATGTTAGAATGATTTGTCTTTCAACATTAACTTTGATGTGGACCGGATAGTTGCGATGTTAAGCGAAACAGATCGAATTTGCATACAATCACCACATTTTGTTTTAAAATCGGTATAGTAACAAAAACTGACCAAATATCAATTTTGTTTTTATTTTTTTTAGTTCCGGTACCGTAGCGAACGTAACAGAGACATACCAAATTTGTGTAGACGCCTCTACGCCCAAGATCGGCAACGCTCGGGTTTTACCAATGCCCAGCTAGACAGCTAGACTAACGCCACCCCATTTGTCCATCTCAGTTTTTAAGCTTTTATTTTATTTTTTGTTTTAGTTTCGATACCATAACGCACATAACCAAAATTGACCGAATGGGTGCCACTTACCGTTTCAAAGCCGAGACCTACAATGCTTGGGTTTTATCAACGCCCAAGTTTTACCGACCTGCCTGACACAATGCACTGGGTAAAACATTGGTTCTAGTATAAAAAGCACCTACCTTTTCGAATTTTATTGATTACAAACTGCTATAATTATAAGAATTATAAGTGATTTCAAATGGTGATGATTGATTTTGGGTGCCTTAATTTCACCAGAACAAGGCAATTTGAATGCCGATATGCTATTTTGGAATGGAAAAAAGGGCCATTTGATTTCTATGCGATTTGGGGGAGGGGGGGGGGGGCAGTCAAACCGGCCTAGAAGGAATCTAAACCCCGGCCACAAATGAATGGGCCAACTACCCAGGTGGCTCCCATAGCAAATATTAATAGAATAATACAACGCGTTGATGGTCAACGGGTGAAATTGTAAGAATTTTAAAATATTAAAATTGTGATATGTGAGGGGGAACTAAATGTATTGTGAAATAAGTTTGCGTGTGCAAGAACTCGTGTTCTATACACAACATATCTTAGATGTGAACAAATGTCTTAGGTGTAGTAGTTCGTGTAGCTAACAAGCCACGCGTGTAACAAAAAGGAAGAGGAAGGTAACTTCTCACCAAAAGAGGCCGCAGGAATGACAAGGCGAAAAGCCGCTGCTTCTAGAAAGGTTGCTTATCCTTTACGACACACCCAACAAAATCTCAATCATTTTCGTAAAACTTTTCATAATTATTTAAGGCATGTCGACCCAAATATTGATATATATATAAAAAAAAAAAAAAAAGAGGACTAATTGATTGAACAGAAAATAAATTGACAATTGTGTAGTGGTGGATATCATGTTGACCATTCTCCTTGACCTAGTCATCTTCTATCTTGGCGGCTTGGAGTGTTACCGAGTACCGGAAACGATTTTGTTTTACTTCTTGGAGTGATACCAGAGCACCGGAAACGATTTTGTTTTACTTAGATAATGATCCATGAATTACATTACATTATATTGTGTCCATTGGTGGGTTAACAGGTTAAAAGAGTTTCATGTTGGCGGACTGAATTAATAAACTCGAACCAAGGATAACAATGAGTTGGTTTGAGATGGGTTTAGGTAATTCCAATGCCATACCCTAGCTTGTGCCGTTCAAAACCCATCAGAACTGTATTGAGCATGCACATGGGTTTGGGGTATACAATGGGTAAAGGGTAATCGATTTGGGTAAACGGGTATATCACTAAATCCGATACATGCGAAAATTTTCAAAAGCAATCTCATGTCCGATTACCTGACCCCATACATGTCCCAAATGCTTTAGGTATTCCCAACAGATTCGAGATTAATTGTACCCGCGCGACGAGCCTTGTGAGCATGTTTGTCTACTCAAATTCGGTTTTGACTAGTACACCCACTACTTAAACTATATATGGCCATTAGTTAGCTGCATAGTTTCCAACTGTAGAATAATTACTTAAGTTATACTATTTAGCAAGGCTTCCTAACATTGAAAATAGATAAAAGTCGGGCCACTTACCCAACCAGAATACATCGTACCAAGCCTACGAGAAAAGTTAAATGTCAGTTGGGCCTTTATATACTTGTAGGTTTGAAAACAGACGGCCCAAATTCATTAATGAATCCGAAAATGGATTGCAACTTCTAAGCTCAAAAGAATTCAATGGCTTTCTAACATCGAAAATTGAGAAAAGTCGACCGTTTGTTAGCTGAGTGGATAAATATGAAACAGATGGCTCAAATTCATTAATGAATCTGAAAATGGATTGCTATAAAATCATACCTTGCGCACCCTTGTAATAGGCCTTTTTTAAATGCAATTGGGTTTCAGCGGTTCTTTTCGGGTTGGCCATCTGTTAAGTCCGGAACCAACCCAAAACCAAATTTCTACAAATCGAGGACCGAACTGGGTTAGGAAATTTCGGGTCTTTCCCAGTCAACCCAGGACATGCTCGGCCTTATACAGCTAGCTTGAACATTAGTAATAGATCAACAAGCCAAGCCATGAAAATAAAAAAATTAAGAAAAAAAAAATTATCGGAATTTGTTGGATTCCCAAATGAGATGGAATCTATCATGACACCAACTTTATACTAACCTGAAAATGGAAAAGCCACTCTTAAGCATCAGCAAAAGCACTGTTAACATAACGAGAAACGAATGCCAATAAGCACCCGTCTTGTTTATATGACTTGCTAAATAAATATGTAAGAAACTGATTGGACTCATTAAATGAAGAATCCAATATAATAATTACATAACATCAATACCAAAAAGAAATGCAACTTATAAGCATCAAAGAACAGCAATGTAAACAAACATATATTAATCAAAAGCCAACATAAAGGTACAAGTAATTAATAAACAGAAAGCAAAAAGGTCCACATAAGAAGGTAAGGTAGTAGCAATGTGTTATGACCAGAAGCCAAAAAGAAAGGCAATTTATATTTGCATCATAGAAATGGTGTGTGTTTATAAAAGGAGCCATTTCTAAGCCAAACCCTAAGTTCATTGGGCTACATAACTGCCTATAACAAACTGATATAATCTAACATCCAAAAGGTATTGCAATTTAAAAAAAAAAACAATGCTAACACGGGCTAAGAAAACCAATGCAAGTAACACAAAAACTAGTATGAAAGTAAGTAAAGCAACATGAATGTAGACAGCGCAGCAACAAATAGAACAATATGACAGCAACAAATTTTAACAACAATATGCAGATATCCTTCAACCATAATGATATTTTTGTCACAAAAATCACAACCATGTTTGCATATAACTACTTTTACATGCAGACACCGCACATGAAAAACCACCTGTTCCAATCCAAAAAGATTGCACAAAGTAGTCAGCTGAATAAATTCGGCTGCTGATCATCACAATGAATCCACAGAATTAAGGTTGAACATACATTATAGGAAACCTACAAGCTAGTGAGCTAAGCTACAAGCACTAAAAGATGCAATGCCACTAATGATGAGTTAAGATGATATAACCAAAAAATGTCAGCTCAACAACAGAATCCAAACAGGTAGGTTAATAAGAGCATCCAAAACTTCGGAGGAAACTTGCTATTAAAAACCATTACTAAATAATTAAATAGTTTTGCAACATTTATAACAGGAGAAATTAAGATACCGATGGTGTGGTTATAGTATTTTTTTACACCTACTTGGAATATTGTGTTTTTGAGAATATGTCAAGCATCCAAAAAGAAAAATGGACGATGAAAAACTGAGCTCAAAGCCAAAATGGTATTCAAGAAATTCATTATTGAGAAGCTTGCAAAACAAAAGGAGAATTTTTACCCAACTTGGTAGATGCTAATTGTGGAAATGAATCGGATTTCAATAACCCACACTGGGTATCAAAAGACGATCTCAAATCCTTAAGGGTGATTAAAAAAAATCCAATATTGAGAAGCTTGATAAACAAAATGAATTCTACCATACTTGGCTGATGCTAATGGTGTAACTGAGTTGGATTTCAACTATCCAAATTGGTGAAAAGAAAACTATACGAAACTAAAAATAGTAAAACGTTCAAAAAGACACAGTAATGAAAGGGGGTATTGAAGAAATCTATAATCAAGAAATCAAGAAATCAAGAAACTTACAAAACATTTGCGAAAACGAGTCCAATTTCAATGATTCGATTCAGGTGTGCTAAGGTGTTATCATATCCGAATTGGTACTAAGAAAAGCAAGAAATAAAACTGAAAAACGTATAAAAGTAATAAATCAAAAAGGCATAATAATGAAATCTAAAATCAAGAAACTTGCATGTATGCTAAAAAAAAGAAAGAAAACATTTCACCCCAAAAACATATAAAAGTAATAAATTAAAAAGACATAACAATGAAATCTGAACTCAAGAAAGTTACTTGCATGCTAAAAAATAATAAAAATAAAATAAAAAAACCTTTCATCCCTACCTGCCTGGCAGATTTTACTCTTAAAAATGTCAGCTTTTCAAAAAGCAAAATGAACATAAAAAACCGAACTCAAATCCAAAAACGTATTCAAGAAATTCATCATTTAGAAGCTTACAAAACAAAATGAATTTTTGGCCCACTTGGCGGATGCTAATTGTGCAAATAACTCAATTTTTAATCACCCAAACTGGGTTATCAAAATATAATCTCTAATCCAAAAGGGCACTTAAGAATTCAATTATTGAGAAGCTTGCAAAACAAAATGAATATATCCCACTTGGCTGATGCTACTTAAGAATTCAACTATTGAGAAGCTTGCAAATCCAAATTAAATTAACTAAGTTGAATTTCAATGACCCAAATCGGGGAGTTAAGGTGTTCTCATATCCAAAATGGTAGCTGAAACCAAAGAAATCATTTGAAAAACATATAAAACTAAAAATAATAAAACATATTCACAAATCAAATAGACACAATGAAGAAATAGTAAAATAAATCTTTTTATCCATACTTGGAAAATTCTGTTTTTTGATAATACTCATATTCTAAAAACCAAAACGAACATAAAAATATTTAGCATCTACATAATAACACCAATACCGAAATGAAATGCAACTTATACGCATCAAGAATAGCAATGTAAACAAACAAATAGTTACAAATAATTAAAAACTAGAAAGCAAAAAAGTCACATAAGAAGGTAAAGCAACAAAGACTGCAGATTATGCTTGCATCGTTTTATAGAAGGAACCATTTCTAAGCCAAACCCTAAGCCCATTGGGCCACATACCTACCTATAATAAACTGATACAATTTAACATCCAAAAGGTATTGCAACTTTTAAATAGTAGGTAAACCAATATGGAAGTAGACATCACTATGCAATTCTATATACGTTAGTTAAAACAGAAACCAAATAGAACTATATTTATATAAAGAATGACAACAATTTAGCAACAAAATTAACAATATGCTAGTTTTCTTCAACCATAATGATATTTTTGCCAAAAAAATTACACATAACCATGTTTGCATATAACTATTTTTATATGCAAAAGCCACACATGAATAACCTATGTCACAATCTATTAAGATTGCACAAAATAGTCAGCTGAATCAATTCGGCTGCTGATCATGACAATGAATCCGCAGTTACATAATTAAGGCCCGTCATACATTATAACAAATCTACATGCACGAAAAACATGCAATGTCACTGATGATGAGTTAGATTTAAAAATGTCAACATGTCAAGTTAACAGGTAGTGAATAAAAAATTAATTATTTTGGTTTCTGAAAAAATCTGAATATTTCAAAAACACAATCTGCCAAGTAGGTATAAAAAAATTACCATAACCACACGGTCCACACCGTCAGTATGTCCTGTTATCAACAATATGTCTACAAGAATTGTTGACCCACTTGGCAGATGCTAACTGTGGAACTGAGTCGTATTTCAAAACCACAAACCGAGTATCAAATGACGATCTCAAATCCAAAAGGGTTCTTAAGATATCCATTATTGAGAAGCTTTGGTTGATGCTTATTGGGGAAAAAAGTCGGATTTCAATTATCCAAATTGGATAAGTTAAGAAGGCATTCTTATATCCAAACTGTAGCAAGAAACCAAATTAAAAAATAGCAAAGCTAATAGTAGTAAAACACTCAACAATTAAGCTGACACAGAAGTGAAAGGGGGAATTCAAAAAATCAATAATCAAGAATCTTAGATACGCATAAAAATGGTAAGGGGCATTCAATTGACTTATTAGGTCTGAAGATAAATTCAAGCTTTGTGTACTTATTTCAGGTTGCCTTGACGAAGACCTGCCAACACTTTTAGATTCCTATAAATAATCAGTGCATATATGATCGCAGAAGTCATTGGGCGCTGCCAACTCAGCCTTAGTTGGGGAGTACTCGGGGATAACTAGCCGAGTACTCGGCTTAAGTGGGAAGTGCATTACTCGTTGAGTAATCGGCGCCTAGGCGCAATTTTTACAACCATGATATTTTTAAAACAAGGATTGCATTATCTAATTTGTGTGATTAAATCAAATCCAGGAGGCGCGAAAGCATTAAGTAAAACATTACGGGGACTTTCAACGCTCACCCGTCATTTTCAATCAAACATTCAACCCTTCCACCTATTTTTAATTAAACAGGGTATTGCCAATTCTAATACCAAACTTAAACCCTATTCAAGTATTCAACCTAAACGACACCGGCCGAAAATCGGCTTGGTTCGGTTTCAACTCAATAAAATCAATTTTTAATCCATTTTTCCAAGCAGTAAACTGGAACCAACATTTTAAAATTGTTCATCACAATACAGCGACATAAAGATTAATCTTATTACAAGAACCAAGTATCTGATTTTCTCTTATTTAATTAGTAGAATTTAAGCAAAAACATTTACGCCCTGCTTGCGGTGCGCACATATAATGTATATATGTGTGAACCCTTGGGTGGGCAAAAGTAAAATTGCACTAATTTTGACGTTATTTTACTAATCACGTGAAAATAACGTTAAAAGTGGCGGAAGGTTAATCAGGCATCATGTGGTGGCGTTGATAGCCGAAAGACAAGGGCACATGCACCAATCAGCCGGTGTCCCGATGATTGAGTGTTATGTGTCTTATGTCCAAGGCTTGATTCAAAACTACTATCGAGCCGGGGGTCTCACCGGAAGCAGCCTCTCTATCCCTATGGGATAGAGGTAAGGCTGTCTACATCTTACCCTCCTCAGACCCTACCATAGCATTGCTATTGGTGGGATATACTGAGTACGATGATGATGATGATGATGAATTTAAGCAAAAACATTTAGAACAGTGAAAGCACAACTTTGTGGGTTATGTTTTCTATATAAAGATCGCCAATTATCAAAATCAATTGAAGAAACAGAAAACAATAGCAAGTCAATAAAAAATAAAGTAATAAGAACAATTCAAGTAACGAATTTAGATTGCAGGTACGAATAATTAATTTGAGTACTTAAAAAAGTTCAAAATCAACAAAAACGAAACATGTTGAAATCAAGACATATAAGCCATTATATAATAGGTCAAAATCAAACGAAGTACGAGAAATAAGGAGCAAAATTCTGAAAATTCCCAAAATAGCTCGTAACCAAGAAATAAATTAACAAAACTAGAGTAGCAAAAGAAACAAATTTCAAAAAAGCAAACCTCATTACCATAACAGCCTACATGAACCCAATCAACAATAAGGTACATTGCATTTTGAAACGGGTTATTAGGTTCTCAAATGCCAATAATATACCATTTGTAAAAAGTAGAATTCAAACAAAAGTGAAATGTACAATCCTCAAAGTGCAATGCCCTTTGAAACGAGTGTTGTACTTACAGGATTCCCGATAATAGTAAGACAAAATTGGTCAAATATATGGATCAAAAGTTACAAAATCAAATAAGTTTGAAGTGAAAATGAAAACCATTTATAACATATGCAGCACATTAACTAAAAGACCAAAATCAAATAAACACCTGATAAATTATCCCCAGAAAAACTTCATCACAAGGAGAGAAAAAAGCTAAATGTAATGATAAGAACAACGCCTGAATCAACATAAAGGAAAAGAGGTTTAGTAAGTGGTTCTAAAACCACACAGGTTTGTTTAAATAAAAACTTCATGATTAGAAAGTAGAATAAAAACAAAATGTCAAACAAGAAAAGCACAAAAAGATTAATATGACGGGTCAAAAAGTTCAAAAGCCAAAAAAAATTTTAGTCACAGCACATAGCCAAATACATAAAAAGCCAAAATAAAAAAAAATCATGAAATAAGTAAACAAAATAAAATAATAATTTAAAAGGAGTAGCAACGGAAAAAAGACCTTTATCAAGAAAGTAATCCCCAACACTAATAATAATTTAAAAGGAGTAGCAACGGAAAAAAGACCTTTATCAAGAAAGTAATCCCCAACACGACAACCTATTTACACCTCATCAGCCGTAAAGTACAAGCCTCAAAGTACAAGACACATTTAAATGGGGGTCTAGGTGTTCTAGGAAGTGGATATTCAATTCTCGAATATAAAGAAGGCGAGTCATTTCCAATAAATTATAAGAAAAAAGATCTTAATACCATGAAAAAAGATTAATTAACATAATAAAATCAGAAAAAATGGAACGGCAGTATCAGCAAAAATATATCAGAAAAATAAAATCCCATTAACAAATAAACCAAAAAAGTCAAAATCAGCAAAAATGGAATGGCAGTACCAAGAAAGTCATCCCCACCACAACAACCTATTTACACCTTATCAACCGAAATGTACAAGCCTCAAAGTACAAGACACATTGAATGAGGGTTTAGGTGTTATAGCAGCTGGGTCAGTTGCCAAACAAATAAACTAAAGGAAAAAAGATAAATCAACAATATAAAAATCAATGCAAAGTAAAATAGCTACAAAAATACCATTATCAGGAAAGTGATCCCTCGAACAACCTAAACACACACATCAAGCGCAAGCGCAATGTACAAGCCTCAAAGTACAATACAATTTGAAATGGGTGTTTAAGCGCTCTAGTTATAGGGTTCCCGATGTTAAATAGGTCAAACAAGAAAAATGGGTCAAAAGTTACCAAATCAAATAAGTTTGAGAGGGAAAATATTTATAGCATATGCAGCACATTGACTAGAAAGTCGAAATCATATAAAGTAGGGAATGTTAAAAAAATAAATAAATAAATAAATAAAAAATATAAATAAACTGATAATTTATAACCAGAAAAACCTTATCACAAAAAAAAAAGAACAAAGTCCAAATCAACACAAAGGAAGAGAAAGGAAAGAACAAGGCAGTCTCTTGGCTAAGAAAGCAATCCTCATCGTGGAAACGAGTCAAATTTCTAGAGCCCGAACTGTGTATCAAAATATGATCTCAATTCCAAAAGGGTACTTAAGAAATCAATTTTCTAGAAGTTTGCAAAACAAAATAAATTCCTTAACACACTTGGCTGATGCTAATTGTGGAGACGAGTCAACTTTCAATGACCCATATTGTGTATAAAAAAAACCATAAAAAAAATCAAACTGAAAACAAACAAAACTAGAAGCAAAATATTATTATTCAAAGAGATTCATAACCCTCAAGAACTTAAAATTATTATTATTTTTATTTTTAAAAAAGGAACTTACTTGGCAGATGCTATTAATGCAAAAGATGATCAAACCAATTATTCAAAGAATATAATTTATAAACCATATTAAGAACATGTAAATAAATAATCCACAGGTAAACCCTAACAAATACAAACATGAAACAACTGAATTCAATATTCAAGTCGATTGCTATTATTGCAAAAGATGATAAAACCAAAGAATATAATTTAAAAACCATATTAAGAACATGTAAACAAATAATCCACAGGTAAACCCTAACAATTACAAACACGAAATAATTGAATTCAATAGTCAAGTCGATTGCAATTAGGGCTTTTGCAAAGAGTGAAGAAAGCTTATCATAGGTCCATAATAGATTCTGAATGTGTAGCAAAACTATGTAAATAAAGATATTATTTCTCTTTAGCGGGAACAGTTAAATAAGTAGAGGTCAAAAATAAATACAAAAGATACGAAAAGATTATTGCTCTAACGGTAACAATTAAAAGGTTATAATATTTTTTTTTCTTATGGCATTCTAATAGGAAGAAAAAAAAAGGTAGAATATGTTTTGTGATTTGGTTAAAAAAACACCCTCTTTTGATGATGTAATGTTACGTAGGGAAATGTTTAAAATACAACGGGAAACATATATATATATATAGGATCAGCATCATGTGAGAACTTTTTGGGAATTGAGAACTATGAGAACCATTTTGGACCACAAAAAAACCCAAAAATAAAAAAAATCATAAAACAAAAAAAACACAAAAATAAAAAAAGTAAAAACCAAAGTTCTTATTTATCATCCCGGTTTCTTAAAAAAAAAACGTAAAAAAAAATTCTCGGTTTAGCTAAATTATACATATACATATATGTATAATATGTACATATATGTACACACATGTTTTTTTCCTATACACATGTATAATTTAAGGTAAATGATAATGTACATAAAAAGAAAAAAAATCGGTTTTTTTTATTATACATATATGTATAATATGTACACACATGTTTTTTCCTATACACATATGTATAATTTAAGGTAAATGATAATGTACATATGTGTATATTACGTAACTAGAGATTAAATGAAAGTATACATATGTGTATAGGTATAATACGAATTAAAAAGAAAAAAAAATTCGGTTTTTAATGAAACCGGAATGAAATATAAGAATTTTGGTTTTTTTACTTTTTTAAAATTTTCGGTTTTGTTTGTTTTATAATTTTTTTAGAGGGTTTTTTTAGTGGTCCAAAATGGTTCTCAAAGTTCTCAATTTGCCAATGGTTCTCTTAGGATCCTTACCCTATATATATATATATAATAATAATAATAAAATAAAAAAGCCTTCATGATTAGAAAGTAACATAAAATAAAAATGTCTAACAATAAGAAAAACAAAAAACAAAAAGATTAACAGAAAAACGAGTCAAGTCTAAAAGTAAAAAAATTTGGAGTCACCACACATAGACAAGTACATAAAAAGCCAAAATAAAAGATCATGAAAGAATAAACAAAATAAATAAATAATTTAAATGGAATAGCAACAGAAATAAGACCTTTATCAAGACAGTAATCCCCCACCACAAAAACCTATTTACACCTCAACAACCAAAAAGTACAAGCCTCAAAGTACAAGACAGTGATGTTGAAATGAGGGTTTAGGTGTTCTAGTAAGTAGATTCTCAATTTTCGAGTAAAAGGAAGGCGAGCCATTTCCAATAAATTACAGGAAAAAAGATCCTAATAACATGAAAAAGGATAAATTAACATAATAAAATTAATTCAAATGGAGACTTGTTTTCTTATTCAATGAAAAATGATAAATTAACATAATAAATTACAGGAAAAAAGATCCTAATAACATGAAAAAGAATAAATTAACATAACTAAAACACCAGGTAATCCCTTCAACAACAAACGTGAATACGCCCTATCAAGTGGAATGTACAAGCCTCAAAGTACAATACACATTGTTTAGGTTTTCTAGTTAAAGGAATTCCGTAAAACTAAGACAAAAGGTAAATAGGTCAAACAAACAAAATCAAAATAATAGAAACGGAGAGAAAAAGTCAAAATCAACATAAATAGAGTAGCAAAATGTAGACCTACATCGACAAAGTAATCCCCACTACAAAACCAATTTAAACCTCATCAACCGAAAAGTACAAGCCTCAAAGTACAAGACGGTTCAAATGAGGGTTCAGGTGTTCTAGTAAGTGGATTCGTATTTCTCGAATACAAGGCAAGTCATTTCAAATAAACTATATAAAAAATAGATTAACAAAATAAAAATCACTTAAAACCGAGTAGTAACAGAAACACCTTTATCAAGAAGGCAATCCCGAGAAGAACAACCTAAATGGTAAATACGCCCATCAGGTGAGTACAAGCCTCAAAGTACAATACGGTTTCAAATGGGTGTTTAGGTGTTCTAGTTTAAGGGTGACTTGTAGCTCAAACAGAAAAGAAAAATCAAAATAAAAAATCAAATTAACAAAAAACCAAAAAAGTCAAAATAAGAAAAAAATGGAGTTGCAGAATAAATACCTTTATCAAGAAAGTAATCCCCACCAAAACAACCTATTTACACCTCTCATCAACCGAAATGTACAAGCCTCAAAGTACAAGACATGTTGAGATGAGGATTAGGTGTTTTAGCAACTGGATTCTCATTTTTCAAATATATGGTAATTCATCTCCAATTAATTGTAGAATAAAGATCTCAATATCGTGATATTAAAGTAACAAACTAGATCTCAACACAAAACAGCAACACAAACACCACCATTACCAGGAAAGTTATCACTCAAACACCCTAAACACACACATCAAGGGCAGTGTACAAGCCTCAAGGTACAATACCCTTTGAAATGGGTGTCTAGGTGTTCTAGTTATGTTATTCCCGATAATAGTAAAACGGATCAAAAGTTACAAAATCAAATAAGTATGAAAGTGAAAATGGAAAACATTTATAACATATGCAGCACATTACCTAAAAAGTCAAAATTGGATAAAGTAGGAAACGTCAAAAAAAAAAATTGGAAAACATTTACATTTATAGCATATGCAGCACATTAACTAAAAAGCCAAAATCAGATAAAGTAGGGAATGTCAGCAACAAAAAAAAAAGAAGAAAAAACTGATAAATTATAACCAGAAAAACCTCATCACCAAAAAAAAAGAACAAAGTTCAAATCAACAGAAAGGAAAAGAACCGGGCGAAGATCTTGAGTAGTAAGAAAGCAATCCTTGGTACATATCAAATTTCAATGATTCGATTCAGGTGTGCTAAGGTGTTATCATATCCAAATTGGTACTAAGAAAACCAAGAAATCAAACTGAAAAACATATAAAAGTAATAAATCAAAAAGGCATAATAATGAAAATTGAAATCAAGAAACCCTTACATGAATACTAAAAAAAAGAAAAAAAACCTTTCACCCCTAAAACATGTCAAAGTAACAAATTAAAAAGACATAATAATGAAATCTGAAATCAAGAAACTTACAAGTTACATGCATACTAAAAAAAAAGAAAGAAAGCCTTTCATCCCTACCTGCCTGGCAGATTTTACTCTTAAAATGTCAGCTTTTCTAAAACTAATAAGAACATAAAAAATAGAACTCATATCCAAAAAGGTATTCAAGAAATTCATCATTTAGAAGCTTACAAAACAAAATGAATTCTTGACCCACTTGACGGATGCTAATTGTGCAAATAACTCAGATTTCAATCACCCAAACCGGGTTATCAAAATATGATCTCAAATCCAAAAGGGTACTTAAGAATTCAACTATTGAGAAGCTTGCAAAACAAAATGAATATATCCCACTTGGCTGATGCTACTTATGAAACTAAGTTGAATTTCAATGACCCCAAATCGAGGAGTTAAGGTGTTCTCATATCCAAATGGTAGCAGAAACCAAAGAAATCATTTGAAAAACATATAAAACTGAAAGTAGTAAAGCATATTCACAAATCAAAAAGACACAAGGAAGAAGTAGTAAAAGAAATCTTTTTATTCATATTCCAAAAACCAAAATGAACATAAAAAAATTTAGCATCTACATAACATCAACACCGAAATGAAATGCAACTTATAAGCATCAAGAATAGCAATGTAAACACATATTAACAAACAGTTACAAATAATTAAAAACTAGAAAGCAAAAAAGTCACATAAGAAGGTAAAGCAACAAAGACTGCAGATTATGCTTGCATCGTTTTATAGAAGGAACCATTTCTAAGCCAAACTTTAAGCCCATTGGGCCACATAGCTGCCTATAATAAACTGATATAATTTAGCATCCAAAAGGTATTGCAACTGTTAAAAAAACAATGTTAACACGAGCTAAGAAAACCAATACAGGTAACAAAAAACTAATGTCATAGTAAGTAAACCAATATGGAAGTGGGCATCACTATGCAATTCTATATACGTTAGTTAAAACAGAAACCAAATAGAACTATATTTATATAAAGAATGACAACAATTTAGCAACAAAATTAACAATATGCTAGTTTTCTTCAACCATAATGATATTTTTTGCCACAAAATTACACATAACCATGTTTGCATATAACTATTTTTATATGCAGAAGCCACACATGAATAGCCTATGTCCCAATCTAAAAAGATTGCACAAAATAGTCAGCTGAATCAATTCGGCTGCTGATCATGACAATGAATCCGCAGTTACATAATTAAGGCCCGTCATACATTATAACAAATCTACATGCACGAAAAACATGCAATGTCACTGATGATGAGTTAGATTTAAAAATGTCAACATGTCAAGTTAACAGGTAGTGAATAAAAAATTAATTATTTTGGTTTCTGAAAAAATCTGAATATTTCAAAAACACAATCTGCCAAGTAGGTATAAAAAAATTACCATAACCACACGGTCCACACCATCAGTATGTCCTGTTATCAACAATATGTCTACAAGAATTGTTGACCCACTTGGCAGATGCTAACTGTGGAACTGAGTCGTATTTCAAAACCACAAACCGAGTATCAAATGACGATCTCAAATCCAAAAAGGTTCTTAAGATCCATTATTGAGAAGCTTTGGCTGATGCTTATTGGGGAAAAAAGTCGGATTTCAATTATCCAAATTGGATAAGTTAAGGCATTCTTATATCCAAATTGGTAGCAAGAAACCAAATTAAAAAATAGCAAAGGTAATAGTAGTAAAACATTCAAAATTTAAGCTGACACAGAAGTGAAAGGGGGAATTCAAAAAATCGATAATCAAGAAACTTAGATAGACATAAAAATGGTGAGGGGCTTCAATTGACTTATCAGGTCTGAAGATAAATTCAAGCTTTGTGAACTTATTTCACATTGCCTTGACGGTGACCTGCCAACACTTTTAGATTCCTATAAACAATAAGTGCAAATAATATTATTCATGATCGCAGAAGTCATTGGGCGCTGCCAACTCAGCCTAAGTTGGGGAGTACTCAGGGATAACTCACCGAGTACTCGGCTTAAGTGGGAAGTACACAGGGATTACTCGTTAAGTAATCGGCGCCTAGGAGCAATTTTTACAACCATGATATTATTACAAAAACAAGATTAAAACAAGGATAGCCTTATCCAATTTGTGTGATTGAATCAAATCCAGGAGGCGTGAAAGCATTAAGTAAAACATCACGGGGACTTTCCACGCTCACCTGTTTCATTTTCAATTAAACATTCAACCCTTCCACCTAGTTTTAATTAAACGGGGTAATTCCAATTCTGATACCAAACTGAAAACCTATTCAAGTATCCAACCTAAACGACACCGGCCGAAAACCGGCTTGGTTCGGTTTCAAGTCAATAAAATCAATTTTTAATCCACTTTTCCGAGCAGTAAACAGGAACCAACATTTTAAAATTGTTCATCACAATACAGCGACATAAAGATTAATCTTAATATCATGATAAAAATATTAAATTAACAAGCTAGATCTCAACACAAAACAGCAACACAAACACCACCATTATCAGGAAAGTAATGACTACCCTAAACACACATCAAGGGCAGTGTACAAGCCTCAAAGTACAATACCCTTTGAAATGGGTGCCTGGGTGTTCTAGTTATATTATTCCCGATAACAGTAAAACGGATAAAAAGTTACAAAATCAAATAAGTATGAAAGTGAAAATGGAAAACATTTATAACACATGCAGCACATTAACTAAAAAGCCAAAATTAGATAAAGTAGGGAATGCCAAAAAAAATGATAAATTATAACCCGAAAAACCTCATCACAAAGAAAAAGATCTCAATATCATGATAAAAATATTAAATTAACAAGCTAGATCTCAACAAAAACAGCAACACAAACACCACAATTATCAGGAAAGTAATGACTCAAACACCCTAAACACACACATCAAGGGCAGTGTACAAGCCTCAAAGTACAATACCCTTTGAAATGGGTGCCTAGGTGTTCTAGTTATATTATTCCCGATAACAGAAAACGGATCAAAAGTTACAAAATCAAATAAGTATGACAGTGAGAAAGGAAAACATTTATAACATATGCAGCACATTAACTAAAAAGCCAAAATTAGATAAAGTAGGGAATAATAAAAAAATAAAAATAAAAAACTTTGATCAATTATAACCCGAAAAAACCTCATCACAAAAAAAAAAGAACAACAAAGTCCAAATCAACACAAAGGAAAGAACAAGGCAAAGATCTTGAGTAGTAAGGAAGCAATCCTTGGTACATAGATCAAACAGACAGTAGAATAATGAAAAGAGTGTTTAAGAAATTTATAATAAAAAAAGTTTACATAAAAAATTAATCATTTTACCCTGTAATCTGTTTATGAAATTATGTCAAAGAAACATCCATAAACCAAATTTGGCATTGAAAGATGAAGTCGAATCCAAAAAGGTTTCAAGAAACTCATAATTGAGAAGCTTTAAGTCAGAACGAAACGAATTCTGAACCCATTCACTTGGCGAATGCTAATCGTGGAAACGAGCCAAATTTCAATAACCCAAATTGGGTATCTATCAAAATATGATCTCATGGTACTTAAGAAATCGATTATTGATCGAGAAGCTTTTAAAACTAAATGAACTCCTTAACCCGCTCACTTGGCAGATGCTAAGAATTGTGGATATCAAACAGTCAAATTTCAATGATTCAAATTGTGTACTAAAAAATCAAACTAAAAAACATACAAAACTACAAGTAAAACTATTATTCAATCACAAGCACTTAAAATTATTATTATTATTATTATTATTATTATTATTATTATTATTATTATTTATAAAAAAAACAAACATAACTTTTTAGTGATACTTGGCAGGAAGACGCTATTATTGCAACAGCGGGCAGTGTATGCAAACTAATTACTATTCAAAGAGCTTAACTAACTTACGAGCCAACCATATTATATTAATTAAGGACAATCATGTAAGCAAATAATAATTAATCGACAGGTAAACAAACCCTAATTAAGAAATACAAACACGAAATTATTTATCGTAGGTAAACAAACCCTAATTAAGAAACACAAACATGAAACAATTGGATTCAATATTAAAATCGATCGCAATTAGGGTTTGTGCAGAAAAGAAAGAAAGCGTACCGTAAATAAATTGTTTCAAACGCCGGCAATGGCGCTCGTCTCTTCTTTCTCGATTCTCTTCCTGACTGAGTGGTGAAAATAATTATAAATATTTTAATGGCTTGTATATGACGGTGGTAACAGTTATTTATGATAAATACAAAAGATACGGAAAAGATTATTTCTCGAACGGTAACAATTAAGAGAAGATTATAATATCTTATTTTCTTATAGCAAGTATTATAGTAGGAAGATTAAAAAAGGGATGTGATCCTCGTACACCACCCTTATATACCTATACGGTCGTATAGGCTACGCATGACTGACATAGCTTTTTCAACCTATATGACCGTATAGACCTATACGAGCCGTATAGGTGTTAAATGGCTCGTATTGCTATCTGACACACCGTTAAACCTATACGGCCATATAGAAAACTTTTGCAGAAAAAGTCAGGCTGCCTTTGACCATTGTTAACCTGACGCGGTTTCGACTAGCAATCAAATGGCTCAAGAACACAATGATTTCATTCACACGATTCCATTGTTAACCTGATGCGGTTTCGACTAACAATCAAATGGCTCAATAACACAATGATTTCATTCACATGATTCAAACTAAATGATTCGGTTAACAAAGCTTAAAAGCTTACAATTTCTTTATTAAAAATAATCAACTGACTCAACGAAAGACCTAACAACCTTATTTATAAATAAAAAAAAAACTTGTGGGCCAGGCCGACATAATGGACCGGATGCTCCTGCATCTTAACCGTTGCTGGAAAACGACATACGAGCCGTATAGTGCTACAATATAATCTTAAACGAATGTTATCGGTGTAAAGCTACAAATTATTTAGCCTTGTATATTATGTAAATGTTAATAGACAATTTATTCTATTCTGAAATATCATATTTAACCAAGTATGCTATGTACTTAATACATTAAAATGTAAGATATTAACGTATTAATATTTAAAATTGTGTCCAAAAAATTGTTTATACAGCCGTATAGCCCTGTACGATCCATATAGGTCAATACGGCCATATTAACGTATTAATATTTAAATTTTTGTCCAAAAAAATGTCTATACGGCCGTATAGCCCTATAAGGCTCGTATAGGTTTATACGGCCCGTACAGGGCTATACGAGGCACTACAAACAATGACCGACAAGCTCCGACACAAACTGACATTATTCATGTGCTATACGACCGTATAGTCCTATACGAGCCGTATAGAAAAAAAATGGTGTGTGAGGATTCCGAGTGGTGTGGGAGGATCCTAAGCCTTTGACAATATAGCCTATAGTGAAGTACTGGCCAATCACCGGTCGGAAGGAAGGCGAGGTAGAGATTAGTGATTACCATATTATTTGCTGGATTAATTAGATCGGACTTTTATATTATATTATTATCATATATACACATTTTTATATGTAATTTTTAGTTTTGTACATACACATACACATTTTAGCTGCAATTTCGGTAGATACCATTGATTTTGGCTGGAATATGACGGAAATCGTTGAATTGGGCTGGAACCTCACCAGGAAGTGCGACTAGGTCTGATTAATCCGTATTTGGCAGGATATGACAACTGACCGATTGGTTGGCCGATTTTCACAAAATTAAATAGTGGGGGTGGGAATTAGCGATTAACTATAGATTAATCGGCGTCTAATCGGAATTTTTACAAGCATAGTAGCGGTAGTGATAGTGATAATATTGGTGGTGACTTAAAGAGAACGGTACAATCCTCTCCTGAGTGTGTTCGAGTAACATTTTTGACTCAAACTGATTCCAAGCCGAGTCTACCCGATGGTTTGAATATTGGTTTCCCTTCTCGTGGCCCAAACCGGTTCGTGACCCGATCCGATAACACAAAAACTGGCTTTAAGCCAATCAAACTGTCTATTTGTATGCCTAAACTGGTTCTAACCAGATCCAAGTCAATTTGCATGAGTCCGAATACTTTGAGCCAAAATAATCATATGACCCGAGCCTGCTTCACCTCAAACTATTTTCGACCAAATTTGACTAAACCGATTCAGTTTATAACCCGAACTGGTTTGGACCTATTCATGTTTCTGTTGTAAAATGCCAATGGGTAAAATTATAGATAAGCCCAAAACCTTTTTCCTACAAAGGCCCATTTGAACAATCACACCGGGATCAAAACTCGAGAACCGTCGATGAGTTTCCATTTTCTTCTTCCAAGTAAACCAAAGAGTAGACTTTTATTAACGTTCAAAACACACTACGCAAGCAATCTGAAGTAAACGATGCGATCAAACATTGTCTCTGAGGTACTAATTTCATCAAACACCTTCAATATTTATTACTTCAGCTACCAATACTCACCTTCATTTTCAATTCCACTATCTCCGTGTGTGTTCATGTCTCGCACTGATTTCAGTAATTAACGATTATTATTATTATTAGTTGAGTAAGATTTGTTGTTAATTTGTTCGGAATTTAAAATTGGGGATATCAGTTAGGGTTTTGAAGTGGTTAGATGACGAATTTCGAATGCTGAGATAATGTGGAATGAAATTGGATGATGAAGTGCAATTTTTGTAGTTTACGCTCGACCGAATCAGCTAGAAAACTCTTGATTCTCTGATTGTTTGATTACTGATTTTGTTGTTTTGATATTGTGCTGATTACTTGATTGATTCAAACCCTAGCTAGAGAGGAAACGAATAATTGTTAACAGAATGATTGATTTCGTTTTAGATGTCGAATTCTTGAGTTAATCGAATTGAATTATTCAATTTTTGAAAATTTGAAGCTGAATTTGAATTTGATTCGAAGTTCGATCGCTAGTGATCTCGAATAGACTTGAATCGAAATTCGAGTTTTTTGAGTTTGTTCTAACACTGGTACAAAGCAGCTTCGATTTCAATTCCGGTATATTCGTGGTTGTATTTGTTCATGTCTCGCACCATTTTCAGCAATAACTGAAATGCTGTTAGTATTTGAGTTAGATTTGTTGTTATTCGTTCAGAATCTAAAATTTGGGGATATGCGGTAGCCGGTAGGTTTTGAAGTGGTCAGGATACAAATTTTGAATGCTGAGATTATGTGAAAGGAAATTCGATGATTGAGTGCTATCTTGTAGTTTTGGTAGAATTGAATCAGCTTGACGACTCTTAACTCTCTGATTGTGTGATATCTGATTTTGTTCTTATGGTATTGTGTTGGTTACTTTAACAATATTAAGCTTAGATCCAAACCCTAGGCAGAGCAGTTATAATTGTCAACAGAGTGATTGATTTCATTTTAGATATTGAATACTTGAATTAATCAATCAAATTATTTGAATTTTGAAATTTTGAAGCTGGATTCGAATTTCAATTCCAGTATCTACGTGCTCGTATTTGTCGCTTCAGCTAGTAGAAGCAGCTTCGATTTCAATTCCAGTACATTCGTGTTCGTATTTTGCATCGTTTTTCAGCAAAAAGTTAAATATTATTAGTAGTTGAGCAAGATTAGTTGTAAATTTGTCCAGAATTCATGCGGTAGGGTTTTGAAGCAGTTACAACTTACATGACAAATTTTAAATGCTAGTTTAATGTGCAAGGAAATTGGATGATTGAGTGATATGTTGTAGTAAGCGTTAATTGATTCAACTAGAAAACTATTATTTCTCTGATTGTGATGATTACTTGATTAATATAAAGCTTGGATCCAAACCCTTGCTAGAGAGGAAATGAATGATCGTTAACCAAATGTTTGATATTCGTTTTGGATATTGAAATTTGGTACTGAATTGCTTTCTGGTAAAAGCAGGGGTGGTCAACGAATTGAATATTGAATGCTTGAATCAATCAGATCGAGTTATTTGAATTTTGAAGCTGGATTCGAATTCGATTACTGAACTCGAACCGAATTGAATTGAATTGAATTTTGAGTTTTTGGAGTCTGATTCAAACACTGAACACCCGTAATTGACAAACTGCTCTAGAAATCAAATGAAATAACAAACAATAAGCAAAGTAACAAACTAAATGAAATATTAGTTTGCTCATGTTTCACACTTTTTTCAGCAATAAATGGAATATTAGTAGCAGTTGAGTAAGATTTGTTGTTAATTTGTTCCGGATTTATAAAATTGGGAAGATGCGGAAGGGTTTTGAAGTGGTCAGATGATGAATTTTGAGTGCTGAGATAATGTGCAAGGAAATTGGATCGTTGAGGGCTATATTGTAGTTTAGGTTTAAACGAGTCAGCTAAAAGACTCTTAAATATCTGATTATGCGATTTCTCAATTGTTAGGATACTGTGTTGATTACTTGATTAATGTATAGCTTAGTTCCAAACCCTAGCTACAGGGGAAATAAATAACTGTTAATAGTTCAGAATAATTGATTACCTTTTGGATACTACAAATCAAATTTTGAATACTTGAATTAATCGAATTGAGTTACTCGAATTTTGAAAATTTGAAGCTGGATTCGAATTTGATTCGTATCTCGCACTTTTCTCATCAATAAATGAAATATTATTAGTAGTTGAGTAAGATTTGTTGTTAATTTGTTCGGAATCTAAACTTGGGGATATGCGGTAGGGTTTTGAAGTGGTCACAAGTCAAATTTCGAATGCTATTATAATGTGCAAGGAAATAGGAGGATTGAGTGATGTATTGTAGTATAGGTTTAATCGAATCAGCTAGAAAACTCTTGATTTTCTAATTGTTTTGTTTTTGATTGTGTGGTTATGATATTGTGTTGATTGCTTGATTATTTTTAAGCGTGGATCCAAACCCTAGCTACAGAGGAAATGAATAACTGTTAATAGATCATAGGGATGGGCACTTCTTACCAAATACATGTACCGTTCTGGTACAATGCTGAGTCGGTACCGGTCGAACAAAACCAGTGCCGACACTCATTTTTCATGTTCTCGATAGTCGTTATCACTTATTCCGGTACAATTCTGAATCGGTACCGATTGAACAAAACCACTGCCCCGATACTCATTTTTCATGTTCTCGTTATCACTTATCAGTAGCCTTCAGTTTTGGTATGTGATTTTACTCGTTTTCGGTATCGGTATTTATCGTACGGTGCCGATCTTATCCCTAATAGATCAGAATGATTGATTCTCTTTTGGATATTGAAATTCGGCACTGAATTAATTTCTGGTATGAACAGGCAGGCTTACCTACAAGATTCAAGCAATGGTGGGAAGGCATACCATTTCTTACTTCTGTGGTGGTTGCAGTTTGCTCTGTTGTATACCTGATTTGTCTTTTGTCAGGATATGACTCGTTTCTAGAAGTATGCTTCTTGCCCTCTGCTGTTATATCTAAATTTCAAGGTTTGTATTGATGATTTGATTCTATAGTTATTTATATATTATGCATGGTTTAATGCAAGTATGTAATGCATTTATTCACTTTATCTTTTGCAGTTTACAGGGTTTTCACATCTATATTATTTCATGGTTCGATACTCCATCTGGTTTTCAATATGTTGGCACTAGTTCCTTTAGGCACAGAGTTGGAAAGAGTTATGGGTTCAATCCGTCTGCTATACATGATCATTTTGTTGGCTACCACTAGTGCTATTTTTCACATTTTAATTACATTAATAGCTGCATTTAATCCAATTTACTCGTATTATCAATTCATGGACGAGTGTGCGATTGGCTTCTCTGGTGTTCTATTCTCCATGATTGTTATAGAAACAAGCTTAAGTGGTGTCCAATCTAGAAAGTTAGTTTGTTAATTATTGACATTAAGTTATTATTTTGATAGTTTGGATGTTTGATACTGATCTATTTATTCTCTTTTGCAGTGTGTTTGGACTTTTCAATGTACCTGCTAAGTTGTAAGTGCCTGTATCTGTGATAACTTTATTTTATGTGTTTTCACTTCATTTAAATTCTTGATTGAAATGTGCTTCAGGTATCCATGGATGCTATTGATTCTGTTCCAGCTTCTTATGACAAACATTTCATTACTTGGACATTTATGTGGGATTTTATCTGGATTTGCGTGTAGGTTTTTTTCCCCAATTGTCATACGTGTACTTCCATATATGTTCTGGTTTTGTAACACAATTTTCCCCCCCATTTTAGATACTTATGGTTTATTCAACTTTATAATTCCGGGCAGCTCTTTCTTTTCGGGCATAGAATCAGCTTCTTGGCTTGTAAGTTAACATTCAAGGTCATTTTAAGTTTTGTTTGTGTTCCATGTTTAACGAGTGGATGATGTACCAAGTAACGGTAGTTGTTTTGAAATACATATTAAATCAACGGTTTTGTAACATTTAAAACTGCATAATATTTCTCGTTTCATCTTTAAATTTATTGTTTTCCTGAGTCCAAATGAAGTATATCAAGAAATCTTTGGCAAAAAGTTGGAGAAATTTATTTTTTATATCCAGAACAATAATCATAGACATTTATTTAAGGAATCTTTTAACTTGTGTCAGCCAGTGACATTCAGCATGAACTCTTCACATTCAATTGACGTTATCAAAAGAATTAGCAACTGATGATAACAAATATAATTATCTATTACATTTAGTTAAGACTAGAGGTAGACCAAAATATAATAACTGTTTCTGTTAATATTCCAATTTGCGTTGTTTTGCAGTCAACTTGTGTGCGTAGACCAAAATATATAATGTGCACTGGTGGTGATCCTTCTGGTTACATCCCTACATATTCTACTCGTAACACAACATCCAGGTAGTTTGTCTCTTATTACTCAACATTTGACTATTTCTTTCATTATATGCAATATTTTCTCTAATATATATTTATAATATTATCAGTGAAACTTTTGCCGGGAATTTGTGGACAAACTTGTCTTCTTGGATGCCACGTAGAGAGGTGTCTCCTCAGGTATCAAACTACTTACGATTTCAAAATCGATGTAATTTCATTACCTGTTTTAGGATACTAATAACTATATCAAACTGTAATCTTACGTATATACCATAAACTTGTGTACATTTTTAAAATTTTATGCAGTCAACTGAAGAAAATAGCAGATTCCCAGGGCGTGGAAGGACGCTTGGTGCAACTCAGACTGAAACAGGCCCCGCCAATGGTTCTGACTCGAGCCTACAGGCTAGACTTTTGGAAAGTGGCAATAGCCCGGTTCACCCTTCAAGTCAGGAAGCAATAGGTGCAGGACAACAGAGAAACAATAGAAGGTATTGCTCAATTAACTTGTGAGTAGGAGGTGTCATATATGGCAGCAACCATGAAACCAAAGCTCTTCTTGCTACTTACGTGAACCCCATGAATATCAAAACGCACTTACGGAAAGCGGAAATTAGTTGTTTAAGTTGTCCGCTACCAGGTTCTAGAAAGCTTGTAACTGTGAGATATAACGCTAAAATCATGGTGGTTAGTACCATCAGTTTGTTATTTTTACCAGAAGCTTGGTAACCTATGTTGGCATAACTTTCATGTTTGGGTTGATATACATGATCCCCTTGATGAGTAAACTAGTAAAGAAAGCGGAAATGGACATGGTATCAGGCTACACCATCCTCCTCTTGCTGCCAATGCATAAGATATCTTTATAATCCCAATACATGAGAAAAATAAATAATAGTTATGGCTGTAAAATACCTATTTATTAATTCTACAGCCAACATCTTTTAAAAAGCATTGATAAAAAGTGAGAAACTAGATTTATTTCAAATAAAATCTATTTTTAACTTTTTATTAGTGTTTTTTAAGGATGTTTGAAGGTACGATTCATAAAGATGTATTTTACAACCAGAATTGTTATTTTTTTTCTTAGGTATAGGGATTAGCCTCGTGTGTGATAGGAGGACCTTCGGTCCGCCTCACACGTGTACGAATCTGTGCTAGTACTTTTAGCTTAGTTTTCTAAAATATCATGATAGTTACTAAGAAAGTAATTTGAAATACTAAACGTTAGAACTTAGAACTCATCAGCGTGAGCTTACCAGTTTTAGCATGTATTTCAGATGTGCTTGACCTTTCTAGTAGCAATGATAAGGGAAAGGCGAATTGAGGGCATTTGATGCTAGTAGAGAGAAGACTTGGGAATAGACATTTGATGATTATGTTTCCTTTTTTTGAACAATTCAGTAGAGTTGGGATTTATGGGTGATTTTACATTTGTAAGACATAAGTTAAGACTTTCGTTGCATTAAGCGAGTTTTACTTTTGAGTTTCGAAATCTGTAAATCAAAGTCGCTCACTCAGGCACCCGGGTGTGACAAATTGTTTCCACAAATGCAGTTTGATATTTATGGGCTTTATTTTAGTACGAATATGAGCTTTGTTATCATGGTTGAAACTGCACCAAAAAGCTACCTATCTGAGTCATCAATTTAAAGGTTATTTGAATCATACTTATTGTGTGTTTATAATTTAGGCAGCCAGAGGTAGATGCCAGATCAGCAGCAACTTTAGGCGACCCCCTCAGTCAGGTTATACATCTTTTCCTTGGTCTCAGACTTGTAATTATGTATTAGTATTTTACCTCCCGTAACTAAATATATTATTTAATTTGTATGAAGCAATGTGCTCCTCCATCCGATGAGGAGATTCAAAAGCTTTTAGCAATGGGTTTTGATAAGGTAAAACAATCATCCGTTATTTAAAAACACATTCCCCCCCCCCCCCCCCCCCCCCCCCGCTTCTGCCTCCTGCTGCTCTGTTTTTTGAAAGATTTTTTGGGTTGTTTCAGACACAGGTTGAAGTCGCCATTGCAGCTGCTGATGGAGATTTAAATGTAGCAGTTGAAATACTCATGACGCAACAGGTGGGACTTTAATAATTAATGTTTGTCATTACAATAATCATCTAATTAATCTTTAGTGAAGTGGTTGAAAATTTTATCTCTACTGAGCTATTATTTGCTGTCAACGTGTAGGGATGATGTGTACAGGCTGGTTGTTGATGAGTGCATTAATACGACACACGTATGCAGCTCAAGTAGGTCAATGCTTGCGGGTATCTGCATATATGTCCAGTGATGTTTCTAATTTTACCTTTTTTAATCTTTCTTAGTTTCTGTTTATAAGATTTTAAATGGCAGTAACACTTGGAACAATTAAAAAAAATGGAAAATATCGTGTTCATGATTGGAGTTTCATGTACTTGAAACCTGTATATGATTAATGCTTGTTGAAACACTTTTTTCGCGCACAATTGGTTATTCTAGAGGTGGAAATTGGCTGATTAACGGGTCAAAACGTAGCTTTTGGTACATGTCAAATGGGTTAGTCGTTTGTAACCGGTCAAAATGGTAACTTTTGGTGCATGTCAAATTGGTACACCTGGTGTCAAATATCATTACAATTGTTATATTATTTCAATACTGATTTCAGTTTTTAAATAAGATAATTTAGAGGGTTTTATGGCGTTGTACCCATTTGACTCAGTCGACTGATTTACCCATTAAAGATAAAACATAACCTGTAACAATGGATATGGCTTCATACTTGTGTACAATAGTTAAAAACAAACTTGACAATGTAAAAGATATGGTGAGCCATAGATGACCTATATTAACCTATAAGACCCATACATACGCTCCACGACTCGATTTATTTCAACAACACTAATACACTATATAAGTGGTTTATGACATAATCATAACACAACCAACACCATACTTATATGACTCGCCAGGAATGACCAATGTGTATTTAGTTCAGTATTGTGACACGTTTGGTGGACGAACAATAAGAACCGGACAATTGGCATGATGCGCACAGTAATCACTAATGCTTCCAATTATAGCCATGTGAATACACGATTACCGCTTATAATGCTAAAAGTATATGCTCAATATAGTTAGCTAATTCATTAGTTAGAAACTCAACTTATAAACGCACATTTTATGTTTACACATTTTATATCTCTCGTTCTTAGATTTAGTTTAGTTTGTCGTTTTTTTCTCTCGAATAATATTTTAAGATAAATAGACTGATAATTAAGGTTTTTAATATAGCTTAATATTATCGTACCTCTTGATCTGGCCTAGGCCTTTGCTGCCAACAACAAGAAGGTCAATATCCATTTGCTCTACAGCTTCAACCAGTATCTCCTTTGGCTTACCCTTTAAGACTAAGTACTCTGCTTTTATCTGTCAGAATTATCAAACAATTTTTTTATAAGTGTTATTTTCTATCAGAAAATAAAATAATTTCAAAACATGAGACTACTAGGAAATAAAAGGATTAAGAAAATGCTATATAAAAAATGGGTAACCTTATGTTGGTCGCATAACTTGGAAGCACGAGCAAGAACTTTAGCAGCACTTTCTTCCTCCGCCTTTACCACTGATTCTCTCGTCCCAGATGTCGCAAATAGAACTGTGTATTGATCAGGTTTTGACAAGTTATAATGTTGAATGTTTTGTGTATAAAAAGAAATTCTTTAAACATATCTTATTTTATAAATTATAAGATTTTAACTTGAACTTCTTACTAAATTGCTAATAAACTATTTGTTATTCCCCTAAAAAATATATATACATCATCTTGTTTTCCTTTACTTTATAAAAAGAAATATATATTTTTTATTCTTTTAAATATAATAATCATAGCAGTTACATAGTAACAAATATTTTTTATAATTACTTATGGCATCATTCAGTTTTATAATATTCGACTAGTGAACCAATAGCATTGCTAGTTTGATAACTGATCTAATTTTCGAGCTCCACCACTTACCCAGGACCCGTGGAAAGGGGGGTGTAAGTTGGTTGAAAGTGAGTTTGGACATGAACCACCGTGACACTAAAGCTGGATTTCTAATTGACGACATCATGGTGGTGGAGAAGATGTTGAAGAGCCCACTCAAGAGCGTAATAACTCCCTTCACTCTCATCCACAGCTATCCATATCTTCCTTGTCGTCGTCTCCTCACCATTTTCACCTCTCTCTCCACCGATTGCACCGCGGTCTCGGCGACTCCGTTGGTTGATTCCATATATGTGTGACCTTTGTTTCAATGTTGGAGAAATGATAGTGAGCCTATATTTCTATCATTCTATAGGTATTTATAGAGAATTGTGGGTCCACTTTTTGATGTCATAAGATTTAGTTTACACATCATTTTAATTATTATTTTTTTTGCATTATTAAATTTATTTATATAAATAAATAATGTAAGAGTTAAGGAATAAACATTACGATAAATTAAAGATATGATAGCATTACACACTCCTACTTGTCGGATTCAACTTATCAAAAGATGCATTCCTTTATCCAAGCTTTTGATAGTATAGGCTATCATTCATCGGCAAATGATAAATGATAAATCTCATTAAATCGACATGCTACTTTTTAGTATTGTTGTTATGAAAATTGAAAATGACAATTTTATAAAATAGTAACAAAGTTTGAAAAGTGTTTAATTAGTTCACTCAAGTTTGAAAAATGTTCCAGTTAAGTCACTCAACTTTCATATTTTATTAAATTAAAGGTTTTCACGTATTTTTTTAGTTATGTTTTTCTTTCACATAGGAAATCTTTTTATCTTTTATTTACGTTGACCAATATTGAGTGGTGACGCGAATTTTATTTTTTATTTTTAAGTTTTAATATAATTAACATTTTTTTTAATTTTTTTTAAATTTAACTACATATATTGCAAATTCAGACCCGCACATCTTATTCTTCATTGCTTTCTTGGCGCATAAAAAAATCGGTGAGACTCTATTTGAAGATTTAGTGACCCGATTTGGAGAAATTTGCATGAGTGACCTAATTAAAACACTTTTAAAACTTGTTTACTATTATATGACATTTTCCCAGAATTGAAAGTATATGCTACATTTTCATGAATTTGTGTAAAGAGAACTTGTGCATAGGTTGGTTTTGGACTAAAACCAAACCCAAAATCCGAAATTTATGTTTTTGAGTTTTAGAAAATTATTCGTTTTGGTTTTTTCAGTTTTGGTTTGATTAGGTTCAACTGTGGTTTTTCTTTTCTTTTTCTTTTTAGCTAGGTTGAATTTTTTTGAAAAAAAAAGAGTTGGGACAAAATAATGAATTTATGTCTAAATTATTTTGTTAACCAGCAACTAATTGGTTATTACATAAATAGGCCAAAAATATTTAAGTTACATATTTATTAATATCATTACAAATTACTTAAAATAAAAAAGTGAAAATTATAAACTTGGTTTCGGTTCGTTTTTTTTTCCTTTGATTTTTACAAAAACATGAAACAACCCACCTATTTTTGTATCGGTTCATTTCCTTTTTTTTTGGTTTCATGTACACCCATAAGACGTACCTTGTTTAGTTGTTTATTATCTTTCATGATTTTCATTATACTTCATATATGATATCAAATACTTCTGTTACTACTAGTCTGCAAGACAAAAAAAAAAAAAAAAAAAAAAAACCCTAAGAATTATGAATCATACCTGTTTTTCTTAGCAAGGTTACGATAATACATGGTGAAATAGACTTCTTTTATTATGACACCAAACACAACTACAATTACAAAGTTATTGATACAAAGCCTCTCTTTAAAAGAACTGATTATAATTTTCAACCAAAACAACATAAACAGGTGTACCAACTTTATATTTAGGTGATAGTTACTTGTTATCAGGTGACAAAAGGATGCAAAAAATCATAGCATTTCCTTTTTGATTTTGTTGCAGATAACGTCTTTCAATACGCGTGTCGATATATCTATAAATCATTCGAAAACATATTAATCGTCGATAAATCATAGTCCAAACACTAAGCAAACAACGTATAAACTTAAACCGCAATACCAAACTCAGATAAGTCACGTCAAACAACAACATTTAACAATGCTAGGACGTCAAGGCTGGCTCTAAGAATTTAAGTACTTCGGTCGAGCAGAAATAAAAAAGGCACGTAGGCCATAGCGAGTAACGGAATATAATAGCTATTTTTTTTCAAATGACACTAGCATTATAACAATAAACAAAGCAACGGTGGCCCACTGGTGAGTGGTGGTTAATGACGGTGAGCTAGTGGTCAACGACGATCACTTGGTCGTCCGACGTCTGCGGCTGAGCCTTTGGTCTATCACCGATCTTCACCAAAGAAGAATTGGGCCTGGAAATCTGGAATTCAATCGGCCATAATACAGTATGTTTGTTTATCTAATTTTATTTTTATTTTAAATTTAGTTTGGATTCAATAACTTAAATGGATTAATGGAGAGAAAAAGTATTGGACCCAAATAATATGATGATTAAGATCCATACCTATATAAAAAAAATTAAAACATATGGATAAGAAAAAATTTGGCCCCCAAAACTTACGTGCCTCGGGCGATTGTCCGACTCACCCTACCATAGGGACTGGCCATGTATGACGTTATGCAAAATAACAAAAAATTAACTGTTTAAAATAGACTAGTATTCCATTAATAATTATTTGACACGAATAATAACGACGAGGAGTAAGGTTTATAACAATCAACACAGTAAAGTCTTATACCGTTAAATGTTCATTGAGTTTTGATGTGAATGGTTATAAACATAAGTATAATATCAGTTAAAAAAGGACTTGTTTTTACTTAACTTTTGATGTGAATGTTTTTACACAGTTTAATTTTATTTGACGAGAACTTTACAACGAGCTATGATATAATCCAAAATAGAGTTAAAATAAAAGATATAAAAATTCTCATAATAATGTATGAAATGAAGTTTGGTTTGTTCAAATGTAAAGTTGGATGGCACCTTCTTGAAGCCTCGAACGACCCGCTCCTTCCTGCCTCCATACCAAAACGGTGGGCGGTATTGGAGGCGGAGGCGAGATGACGCGAGACGTTCAGAGCCAGGAGGGCTCGAAAAGGGAATAATGTGCTATTTGATTATTGTAACTAGTTTAATTATTACGAGAGGTTATTTTACTATTTAAACTGATTTAATTATAATAGTTGTTTCTTTTGTCCATGAAATATGAGACTAACGGACCAAGGTCTCTTAATTGTTTCTTTAACACCTCTAATTCTTATACCAAAACGGTGCGCGGTATTGGAGGCAGAGGCGAGACGACGCGAGACATTCAGGAGGGCTCGAAAAGGGAATAATGTGCTATTTGATTATTATAACTAGTTTAATTATTATGGCAGGTTATTTTACTATTTTAACTGATTTAATTATAATAGTTATTTCTTTTGTCCATGAAATACGAGACTAACGGACCAAAGTCTCTTAATTGTTTCTTTAACACCTCTAATTCTTTCTTTTCCACAAAAATTATACCAATCATTAGCTTTTAATCCTTTTATGGTTTATATTAGTTTATTATATTAATTTGTAATCAAGATATAATTTTCTAGTTTATGTAATGGGTTACATATATGTAATAATATACATGCAATATGAACAAGTGAACAACATACGTGTAATATGCATAAATCTTGTGTAATACACATTACATATACGTAATACAATATTAAACATATGTAATGCGAGCAAATTGTAAATATGCATTACAGTTGTGTAATACACGTTACATACATGCAAATAAGATATACACACATATTTTTATGTGGATTACATACACATAATACATAATACCACATTTGTTTTAAGAATTCGAATTTACGCACAGTTAGTTTTCTATTCAGGAATTCTCATTTACACAACTTTAGTTTTCTAAATTTACTTTTTTTTTTTTTTTTGGTATTAACAGCTGCTCGAACATTTTTTTTTTGCTCAAAGATGATGGTAAAGAACTAATGATCAAGAAATGTAGACAAGCTCAGTTTTAGCATTTTCTATTTGTTTTTGTTATAGTAATTTTTTGGGTATTTTTATTCGAATATATACATTTGTATTAATTAACTTTTTGGTTTAAGAAATGAAGGCAAATCTTTTGTATTAACTTTTGTTTTTCTCTCCTCTACTACTTTTTATTATTATTATTATTATTATTATTATTATTATTAATTACAACCTCAAATTAATGGAAATTAAATGTGTGACTTAAATTGGTTATTAAAGTTTTTAGAAAAAAATATTGTTTGCGTCTCTTTGGTTTTAAGGCAGAAGCACAATGAGTTGCCGAAAAAAATTTTGAACTGGTTGAGTAATCGTGGTTTCAAAAATGAACCATTTGAGTCCCTGCCGTTACTTAACTTTCAAGGTAAACTTTCATTTTACTGAAACCACATAGACTCAAATTGTTCGTTTCTGAAACCACAGGGACTCAAATTGTTCGTTTATGAAACCACAGGGACTCAACCAATTCAAAAGAAATTTACGGGGACTCATTGTGTCTCCGCCCTAAAACCTCAAAAAAAATTTCAAGGACTTATTGTGTCTCCGCCCTAAAACCACAGGAACACAAACAGTAATTTTCTCAAGTTTTTACAACTTAGCATATTCCCATATGGTCCATTCCTTATATATGATATGCTGACATCAATCTTAAAAACATATTTTGTATATTAATTAAAGTTATAAGAATAAAAATGTGATAAATTCCTAAAGATATTTATCCGAGTCTGCCTCTATAAATTCAAGATTAGAATTTTATGGTTTTATTATAATCGTCGTTCAATATATTTTGAAGACTTTAAAACAAATTTCTATAAGATTGTGGCTATTTAAAGCTCAGAAATCAGAATATGCTACACTTTTAGCATAAGAACCTTGATAAAGGTATATAAAACCACATCAACAATGTTGGGATTTATGAAAATTGCGATTCATTCGTATTGGGCTCATACACCGAATTAATGCTTATGTGGATCGAGTTCTTTTTGGCCGGTATTAAATACGTTATTCGATGAAAACATATTAATAATAGGTTTTATATCTTTAACACAAACAAACTAATATACGAACATGTCTGAGTTTATCTATTTTAACATAAGTTCAGCACATGTGCATATAAATACTGATGAATCAATATCTATACTTATTTTGACAAGTTTTACGAAAGTCGTCATGAGAAATTTCATGATATCAAGATCTTAATATAAGTGACTTCCATTTTATTCCAACTTATTAGATAGATAGATAAAACCATTCAAAATTCAACAAGGGTATTGACAATGACATATGGTTGAACTAGTGCATTTTGCTTTAGTGAGGTGAAGAGGTAGGTCCCAGCAGAGCCCAGTTGGACCCGCAAGACTCACCTTGAAGAGGAATGTCTGCGCAAGGACCAACTGGTTCCGCAGGACCCACCATGCTCAGAGATGAAGACCTTACGCGCAGTACGCCAGCTGTTCCCAGCAGGAAAAGCCTCCCAATGGTGAAGTACCCCCCGCCTGTTCCCGCAGCTGCGGATACAAACCATCAGGGAAGGCTACCCGCACTAATAGCAAGGCTACACGCACAAGGCACTAACTCTTAATAATTCAGTAATGTCACCTGAAGAAGGAATGAGCAAGGCGGGAATACTCCCGCCCAAATGGGCCAGTCCGTACGCTTCTGGAAGATCTTTTGTACTATACCTGCCAAGGTATGGACAAAATAGACAAGATCTGACCAAAGCAGCCCATGAACCAATCACAGGGTGACAGCTCACCGACAACAGTACGAGGAGGAGCATGCTCTAGTACTTAATGTCACTATCAGCCGCTGCCTACTCACCAATCCTTGTCGTGGCACGTACATAGCCTGCAGTTGGTGGAAAAGGAATAGTACACAGCCGGCCATGTCACTATCAGCCGCTGCCTACCCACCAACCACCAGCATGGCACGTGCGTAGCCCACAGTTGGTAGAACAGGAATATTATACAGCTGGCTGTACCTGCTTGGAAACCTACCTTCGGCTATAAATACTCCAACACCTTGGAACGGTAGGATTACCTTATCTTCTCTAGCTATTTCTCTTAATATACACTTATATTCAGAGCAATCTAGTCTGATTCTCACCGCCGGAGGGTGGTCACAAGGAGGAACCCCCCATTCTCAGTGACGAGCTCACGGTGTCTGTTTTGCAGGTCATCTGAAGGATAACCATCTTTGCCGGACCTAACCCTCGTGGGAAACATCTACTTAACCCCCAGATTATCCGTAATCTGCCCAGGGTCACTTAGTGTTTCTTCATTGGCGCCATCCGTGGGACAAAAGCTAGAACTACTTCTTTTTCAGTTTTTTCAAAACTTCTGGAAAGATGGTTAAGGTTACTCCAATGCCAAGGCCAACGAGTGACCTAGAAACTCGGTAACCACAACCCCAGCTACTGGGGGGAACACCGGCGAGTACACAATTTTTACGAACACTACTCCGGTTACCCAAGCCGGGGCAAGTGCAGTAAACAATCCTTCACTGGGATTCACCGATACCCAGTTGGAGAGACAACAGACGAGGCTCCCCCGCCAAACACTTGATCAAGTTAAAGCGTGGGCGGAAGCACATCAGAAGGAATTCCAAGCTGAGTTGGATGAACGCTTACGTTCACTCCAACAGGCTGACGAATTCGGAAGCACTCGACAACAGCTCAACATGAGCAATGAGTGCGAGTACTTAGACGATGATTGGGAGGAGTCCGACAGTGACGCAAACCCTTGTCATAGGGCGAAAAGGAAGCGCAAGGAAATGGACTTCCAACCAAGAAGGAATTTGGGAGAAACCTTCAAACCAAGGAACGCGGGGGGAAACCCACGTGACTTCTCCATAACCTTTAGACCAACTGTTGCAAATGCGGGAACGTCCAAGTTTGCAAGGGACATTGCGGAAGCAATCGCCCCGAAGAGTGCCAAACAGATGTCCAACATCGGCACTTATGATGGTATATCCGACCCAGACGATCACTTGAACAGATTCATAGCGGGGGCAACCGTCAGCAACTGGACGGAACCCACGTGGATTTTATATGTTCCAGATGACGCTGGTTGGAGCGGCCAGGGCGTGGTTTGATCGTTTACCGATCCACCACATCTATGATTGGGCGGATTTCCAACACAAGTTCAGCCAGCACTTCAGTCAACAGAGGAAATATACTGAAGAGCAGTGGACGATCCTCAACTGCGTTAGGGAGGAGGATGAATCTTTACTAGACTTCATCACTCGTTTCAACTCGAAAAAGCTGAGTCTGGGCACCGTAAGCGAAGATCTTGTTCGCAGCCGCTTTCATCCAGGGCGCCGAATACCCAGAGCTTATCCGCACGTTGACGGGTAAAGACGGCATGCCATCCACATGGGATGCCATCATGACGGGGGCCAAGCGCTTTGCCGAAACGGAAAAGCAACTGGGTAGGGATCTTCCCCAGAGTACATGTGACATCTGCCCCGATCCGACCCGACCCAGGTACCCGTTTCTCTGACCCGATCTCTTTCTTTTATGATTTAATATTTATTTATACTTATATTTTACTTTATTTTCCTTCCCGCCTCTTTCTCTCTCTTTCTTTCCGCCGTCCCGTCCCTCTTCTTCTCTCTTTCCGCCTTGTTTCCCTCTTTTTCTTCTAACCTCGTTGCTTGTCCTTTGTCTTCCCGCCTAAGGTTGTCTGCGCAGCTCCACGCGCCAGACTCCTTTCAAGGAAGCCTGCGTGAAGACCAGTTGTTCCTGCGATACGCGAGACGAACTGTCCCCGCAGCGCGCCAAGGATTTTAGTTCTTCCCGCGCGCGCTATGGATACCGTTCTTCCCGCGACGCGCTAAGGAATATAGTTCTTATCGCGACGCGCTTAGAATTGAAGTTCTTCCCGCGGCGCGCTTAGAATTGTAGTTCTTTCCGCGGCGCGCAAAGGTTGATTCTGTCTGCCTTCGCGCTCGCGCACTCTTGACCTTCTGTGTCTGCCTTCGCGCTCAAGCTTTCTCGCGCTATGTCTTGAGTCTTTTCTTCTGTTTAATCTAGCCGTTTGCTTTTGTGATGTCTTATCTTTTGAGCCGTTGACCTAATCTGCTTTATGTCTGAAAAGTTACTTTCGGCGCAGCATGCGCACCAACCCCATTGGTTGGCAGAAAAAGTGACTGACATTATCTTTGGAGATCTGCTTTTTCCATGCTTGACCAGTACCTTTATCTGACCCGCCCATGCCTGTTACTGTTCCCTGTCAGCTTTCTCTTGTCCCCTGCAGCTGCCATATCTTTTG
>NW_027499106.1:0-55922 GCF_021521415.1 Bidens hawaiensis | reverse complement strand
AATTTTTGGTTTAAACCCTAAGGTTTGGAATTTGGCAATTTTAGTCGCTATACTTTGGAAGTTGACATTTTGAAATCGAAATTTTCTCGATGTTACAATCGACTTCAAAGACTTGAACAAAGCATTCCGAAGGATTGCTATCCCTTACCCGAGATAGACCTCAAGGTTGACTCTTTAACCGACCATCCTTTTAAGTGTTTTCTCGACGCTTACAAGGGTTATCATCAAATTCTCATGAAAGTAGAAGATGAAGAAAAAATCGCATTCCACACGGAGAAGGGTATTTTTTGTTATCAAAAGATGCCTTTTGTCTAAGAAATGCCGGAGTAACCTATCAACGTTTGGTTGATAATGCATTTTCCAGCCAAACTGGCAAAAACATGGAGGCTTATGTCGATGATTTGGTAATCAAGAGCAAGACCGAGAATCAAATGCTCTATGATGTACAAAACCTGAGGAAGATCAACATGAAACTCAATCCCGGAAAATGTTCATTCGGATTCGAAGAAGGCAAGTTTTTGGTACACGTCGTAGGGAAACAAAGTATACAAGCTAATCTCGAAAAAGTCAGGGCTGTTCTTGAAACTAAATCTCCACAAAGCAAAAAAAAAAAGTGGAGAGTCTGAACGGAAGGCTTGCAGCCTTGAAGCGTTTTACCTCCAAGCTCGCTGAGAAATCCCTACCCTTCTTCAAAACACTAAAGGGTTTCACCAATAAAAAAGACTTCAGGTGGACGAAAGAAGCAGAAGAAGCATTCAATCAAATAAAGCAACACTTGGCTTCACTTCCAGCTATTGCAGCCCCCGAAACAGGAGAACTAATATCTATCTATCTCCCGGTCGCTGAAGAAGCTTTAAGCGCGGTCCTAACCATCGAACGAAACAAAGTTCAGGTACCCGTTTATTTCTTTAATAAAACGTTAAAACTAGCAGAGATCAAATATCCTCATTTGGAAAAAATTACTCTGGCCTTAATTCAAACTGCCAGAAGGCTTCGAAGGTACAAGCACGCCCTATACAAGTGGTCACCGACCAACCCATCAAGAGTGTGCTTGAAAAGCCAGAAAATTCAGGCCGATTGGCCAAATGAGCTATGGAACTAGGTGAGCACAACATCACCTATGTCCCAAGAAAAGCTGTCAAAGCCCAAGTCTTGGCGGATTTCATTATAGAAATCCCGAAGCAAGTCATTCCAGAAATACATACAACTGCCACTGAACCTTCTGACTGTCACACCCCGACCAAAGGCGGAACATGCCGGGGCGTAACTTATTGATTGGACAGTAGCTCAAAAGACACTAATTAAAGTGGCAATAATTATTTAATTCATTAATATCAAAACAAGTACACAATTATAATAATCAAAACAATCACATCATATTTATTGTTTGGATAAATATCCTAAGGTAAAAACTAATATCTTCAATCTTGATCAATGTAAATTACTTGTACCTGTAGCATGTATAAAAATAGAGTTTGTCAAAACGAATGTTGGTGAGAATACATAAGTTTTAGTTGAGATACATATATAGATAAAAACCACAATTCATATGTAAATGTTGAGTATTATAATTCTTATGAAAATGTAAACAATTAAATAGATATGGACCCGTTCTTATTGATACAAAATCAATGTACTTGGGTAAATGTATGATCATACTAGATGAAGATAGACGAGGATGAGATATCAACCACCAAACATAAAATAAACAATTAAGCACATAGAGCATGCAATAATCACACATAAATATATATTGAATTGTGTTTTGAATAGATGTGAAAATAAAAATGAGTAATTTAAATAGGGTATACATGCCACCCCCAAAATTTAAAAGTTGAAAAAGGGGGATATGTAAACTCACCTTATAGAGTAGGATAAACGAGGACGAGATAATAAAAGAAAGAGCTAGGATGAAAACGGTCAAGCTTCTCGAGATTTGCCGAAAATTAAACCTAGTTGATAACGATAAAGTGAGTTAAATATGATATAAAACGGATCTTGGGTCTCGATGAGGTTATTGATCTTATTGTCATTTTATTATGGTTGTATATTATATCATTAACGTGATTATCCTTATTGTTGTTGTTGTTGTTGTTATTATTATTATATTTGCTTTCTTTACGTTAATAAAATAGATATTTAATAAAGTAATATATACATAAAGTCGTAAAAGCTAAGGCGAAAAATTAGTCTTTACAATAAAAAATTTGGGTTGTTAAGCGAGTTGTTATCGCATACATATATATTCAAATACACACACACACACACACACACATATAAAGACTTTATGAAGAAAACAATTAAAGTTCAACGAAAAAACAACAAGGCTAGAGGCTCGGTTTATCAATTTACGCTTATTAAATGCTATAACCATATATTAATATAAAAGAAAATGTTTTAAAAGTATTAAAAAATAAAAACGTAAAAAACCGGGTCCAGGGGGGCTCGAACCCGTGCCTGGACCGGTTCCAGGAGATTAACACCACACGCACCAGCCATTTGGGCTGGTGTGTTGATTTGATATATCTATCAGATCTCTTAATTTTAACAAGTGGCTCCCAGAACCCATCTTCAACAAACAAACCCTAATTATTAAATCTGCTTAATTGATTCACGAGTGTCAGAAATGATTTAGGGTTAATATTTGTTGGCCAAAAACGATCTAGGGGTATAAATTATTACCGAAATGATGGTGTATTGAGGGTGAATGGCGAAGATGGTTTCACGGCTCCAATTGATTTCAACTCCGATCTTAACGAACTGGTATGATGTAAATATGTTAGGGTTATGGTTCGCGAGGTTGATATGAGTGTGTGTGTGTACGATTAATTGGAAAATAAACGAGTTTGTATAGGGTATTAGAGTCAATGCAGCCGCGGTTCGTTTTACTCGCGATTACGAATCAATTAGCGTGTCTTAGTTAACCTATTACCATGTATAGGACGCGTTTATTTTGTCAATGATTTGATTCAATCAATTTGCCCGAAAATTGAGGAACAAGCAAAGGGGGGGGGGGGTCTTAGGAAAGAGAGAAAGGAGGGAAAACGGGTTTTAGGAAATTTTGCAATTTAGTCCCTGCACTATAAGTGTCACACCCTCAAAATCCACTAACGGAGTTTTACCATCAGAGGGTGTG
Organism: Bidens hawaiensis; assembly: GCF_021521415.1. Lineage (NCBI taxonomy): Eukaryota > Viridiplantae > Streptophyta > Magnoliopsida > Asterales > Asteraceae > Bidens > Bidens hawaiensis. Next base: position 52,786 of record NW_027499106.1, on the reverse strand, counting down.
AACTGGCAGGATCGGAATCATTAGTTATAATCAAACCAAAGAAAAACGTTTAAATGTAAATAAGTGCGGAAGCGTAAAACCTTAATTCAAAAATTGCGTCACGCAGGACGACTTAAAACCAAATGTAACTGTTAAAATTAAGTTTGCAGAATAAAGATGTTTTCAATTAATGCATGCTCCTAAACCGCGCGCCCGCCTCGGCTACCTGAGAATAACATACTAAAAGTGTCAACACAAGGTTGGTGAGTTCACAAGTTAAATAAGATAAATCGTTTAGCGTTTTGCGTAACCTCGTTACGGCGTTTCAGTGTTGCGTAACCCCGTTACGACGTTTAAGTGTTGCGTAACCTCGTTACGACGTTTAAGTGTTGCGTAACCCCGTTACGACGTTTAAGTGTTGCGTAACCTCGTTACGACGTTTAAGTGTTTTGCATTACCAGATAGTGTTATGTCAAATTATATATCGATAGGTAGCTAATCTATACAACAAGTATCGCTAAGTGGTTCGCGACCGAAGCTGACTGTTTATCAAGTGCCCGTCACCAGGTCAATCCAGACCATGGTAAGTGTTAGCCAAAATTACACCCACTCAACCTCCAGTTGAGCTTAACGTCGGGTGGGGTTTGTCAAACCCAGTAGTACTACTCAACAGTGACTCGCTATTCCAAATATTAACCGGTCCGATGTGTGGGACTTCAAATGTTACGTTTGCCGCTTAGCCTTTACAAGTGATATATAATTTATAACAAAATCTTAAATATGCGTTTATCTCAGAAAATATGTTTATCGGAGTATGTTATCTCCCCCAAGTGAAAAACGTTTGAAAACAGTTCAAAGAGCGGAGTAAGTGAAACTCACTGTTTGCGAAGAATATCCCGATCTAGATCACCAAGTGATGTGCGTCGTAGAAACTCTCTAGCGTTCTAAATAACAAAGAGATTTTCTAAGTATCGGTACGTTTAACGAGTCTCTAGACTCGGCACATAATACCTATGCACGTAACAGATTTCGTGTTTTGTTTGTGAATTGTGTGTGACTTAAACAAGTACAATTGTGATACGATACATGAGTGAGCAATTACTTTCGTGTTACGTACTAATAACATACTTTACTAGCAATTATTCCCGTAAGGGCATTTTGGTCAACAAACAAAGATTAACTAACCATTATTCCCCATAAGGGCAATTTGGTCAATTCATGGCAATCAACTAACAACTATTCCCCGCAAGGGTATTTTGGTCAAAATACAACAATTATACAAAAACTATCATATTTCATGCATTCCTACACAATTCAGCAGCTAGTTTCGTTATGACAGAATTTCTACTTGAAAGATTGCACTAGTTCACCGATCATAACGTCTCAATTAATTCACCAAAAATCACCACAGAAGCATACATATCTTAGGTTTCCAGAACATATTTTATCTTATTTTTATTCCACATATTTTTCTTATAATGACCAAAACATTACAGCAAACTCATATCAGTCAGATTCATGTGCAACAGAATGTTATTTGCAATTCCCATTAAACGAAAAATCCAATAAATGCAAGACCACTTGGGTTTGGTTCCTAACTCAATGAGTCAACTTCCAGAAGTGGAACCAACCCAATTGGTCTCGTAGTTCATGAGATATAACATTTACAACATAACCTAACAGCAGGTCTAACAGCTCAGCTTTGCATCACGTTTTTGTAAAATCATAAAAGTATACCTCCACTTATCCAAAAATTACGAATTTATACTTTATGAAAACTAGACTCAACCTAGTTTACTGCAGTACCCACAATCTCAACCAATTTTCACGTTTACACTTCGTTACAGTCACTTGAACATCGTACATACATTCTGTCCAGATTCTGTTCACATCAAAACTCAACAATTTCACTAGCCATGGATCACAAATAAATCATATAACATGCTAGACACTAATACTACTATCCATGCAACTCAATTACACCATACATACAAGATTAGGGTTTGTGTTTTAACTCAAATCAAAGACAACAATCAATCAAGCAACAACATCAATACTAGTTATCAATCATCATGAATTCAACAACCACCATGTTAACTCATACATACATAAGAAAATCGGCTGCCTAGGGTTTTTGATTAACACATTAAACATCAAAATCAAACAACAAGAAGATAAAGGATGATCAATTATACCTTCCTAGCACCTAGTTCTTGGATTAAACACTTGATTAAGGCTTGAATGTGTGTATGGAAGTGACGGCAGCCAAGGGTGGGGTGGGAGCTTGTTCAGATCGGGTTTTTGAAGAAAGAATAATAATAGGTTAGGGTTTAGTTAAGGATATATTTATAATAATACAAGTTACACTCTAGTCCCTAATCTTTCAAGTGTTACATCTCTAGCCTAAACTAGTTGGTTCTTGTTTCTTGTTTAACATTCCACATAACAATCAAGTAACACACATATATCTAACACATAATACTCACATAATTAGTGTTTTGACGTTTGTCGTTTATTTATCAATCGTTCGCGTCAACTCGTTTGCGTTTCGGTGCAAATCCCGAAAGACTACACATGTAGTAAGTGTTAAGCGTCATTTAAACCCTAGTTTAAATGTAATGAAGTGTGCGTTAGAGATTCAACGATCTTAAAGTTTGAATTGACGGAGTTGAGTTAACGGGGTTAACCTGAAATTGACGATTGTCACATCATTCCCATGTTAAAGAATTTTCGTCCCGAAAATTTGAGTCAAGTCGTGATGAGAGCCTGAAAAAGTAAGAAAAATTTTCAGTTTGTCATAATAAGTGTGGATCCGAAAGTGGTAATAATTTAGTTAGGGGGTATTATAGCATATTTTTCATAGTAATTACTAATAAATAATTAAACGAAATATATATATATATATCCTTAAACGAGGGCAGGAATTTATTTAGTAATGGTCGCTCGAGTAATAAATGAGGCAAAAGAAAATAAACGGGCCGGGTTGCGAATTTGAAAAGTAACGAACGTTACAGCTGACCCTGAAGCCAGGAAGCTTTTTACCGATGGAGCTTCCAGCATTGAAGGGTTAGGAGCTGGGCTCATTTTAATCAACCCTGAAGGGTTAGAATTCACATATGCTCTCCGACTTGAATTTCAGACCACTAACAACGAAGCTGAATATGAAGCATTGATCGCTTGTTTGAAAATTGCCAAAGAGATGAAGATCCAAAAACTACAAGTCTTCATAGACTCGTTGCTTGTTTCAAGTCAGGTCAATGATAGCTATGTAGCAAAAGAGCTCAACATGAAGAAGTATCGTGAGAAGGCAAAGGAATTGATGAACACGTTTCAAGAATGAACTATCAGACAAGTCCCAAGATCACAAAACAAAAGAGCCGATGCCCTGAGCAAACTTGCATCCCTCACATTTGCACACCTCACCAAGAAAGTATTGGTAGAAGTGTTGAAAACTCCTTCAATCCAAGAATTGGAGGTTCCAGATGTAATCACTGAAGAAGGTACCAATTGGATGACTCCCATAGAAAAGTTCCTCAAAAATGGTGAGTTACTTTTGGACCAGACAGAGGCTGAAAGGGTTCGAATCAAGTGCTGACATTATGTGTTGCAAGGAGAAACCCTTTATAAAAAAGGTTACCTTGCACCACTACTAAGATGCGTGGACCCTGAACAAAGTCAATATCTGATCAAAGAGGTTCATGAGGGGATATGTGGAGCTCATTTTGGGCCAAGAACGGTGGTTGCAAATTGATGAACCTCAGATACTTCTGGCCCACGATGCACCGAGATGCAACTGAACAACTTAAGAAATGTGAAGCTTGTCAAATTCATGCACTGGTTCCCAAAATCCCTAAACACGATCTAGTTCCCATCTCCTCGGCCTGGCCATTCTACAAGTGGGGAATGGATATCGTTGATCCATTCCCACCAGCCAAGGGTGGGGTAAAATTTCTGTTAGTAGCCGTGGACTACTTCACCAAGTGGCTTGAAGTCAAACCACTCGCAAAAATAACGGACAAACAAGTCATCGACTTTGTATGGGAAAGCATCATTTTTCGCTATGGGTTTCCAGGAGTGCTGGTCACGGATAATGGGAAACAGTTTGCTGAGACGCCTTGTAGCACATGGTGCAAGGAATTCAGAATCACCCAAGTGTTCAGCCCAATTACATACCCACAATCCAACGACCAAGTTGAAAGAACAAACAGAACTATTGTGGAAGGAATCAAAGCAAGGTTGGGAAGACATGACAACAATTGGCTTGAATAACTCCCAAATGTTCTATGGGCAATAAGAACGACCGAAAAAACAAGCCACAAACGAACACCTTACAACTTAGTGTTCGGATCGGAAGCAGTAATCCCGGCTGAAGTCGGAGTTGTGACTCAAAGAACACTCAACATGGACCTCGAATCAAACAACAATGAGACCATGTTGAACTTGCAACTCCTTGAAGAAATCCGTGACAAAGCCGCAGTACAAGAGGCTAAGTACAAACAAAAAATGGAAGCTTATTACAATGCAAGAGTGAAACATGAACGTTTCAGGCAAGGATATCTTGTACTCCGAAACAACGAGGCCAGCAAGAAAGAAAACCAAGGAAAACTTGGCCCAAAGTGGGAAGGACCATATACAATCCTTGAAGCTCACAAAGGTGGATCCTACAAACTGGCCGATGCAGAAGGAAAAAAGCTTCCCAGACACTGGAATGGCAAAACCCTTAAAAGGTTCCATGCCTAGTCAAAAACTTAAAATGTATTTCAAGAGATGTACAGCTCTCCTTTTTGTAAACAAAAACCTCTTGAATGAATGACGAAGTCTTTATCATAACTTGTCTTTACTATCCTATAATTAGGTTGAGAACCTAGCAAGAAACTCCATGGCAAGGGCCATGTAAGGGGATGAGCTCCCAGGCCACATCACTCAATAGGTTCAAGGTTTAAATGAACCTATATAAGGGGTGAGTTCCTATATCAATCCAACTCCATGAGACTTAGAAAATTTTTTCAAACAAAACTTGTCTCATAGACGTGTCTGAACAGCTTACATCAATTCGTTCCTTAAGCTTTGAAAAAAGTTTACGAAACAAATATACACTAAGTAATGATATAAAGGATGGACAACATGTGCTCTTTACCTAATGAAGCCTTGAAGCTAAAGTGATTGCAGCACTAAAACTTCTTAATGAAAATTAGTTAAATAAACACATCAACCAAACAAGACAGTGACAAAAACACAAAACATCAAATGCTACGATTCATAAAAAGGCCCCTAAAGGCCATAACCAACATTGTTCATAATAGTCATCCAGGCTAAACAAGGAAATCACAAAGATTCCCATAAAATTGTTCAAACGGCCAACAATGGCAACCACTAACACAGAGTAGCAACCTTAAGGGTTCCATGCAAAATATAAATTGTTTGAGTACATTACATTGTTTAAAGTGCTAAGATAGCTACGAATTAAATGTTCAAACATCAGAAGCAGGTTTTGAAACACTGGAACCACCACTCTTACCCTTCTTAAACTTCCTCGCTTTTGAGTCACCACCAGCAACAGCTGAACCTTCGAGACTGGCTGCATGAGATCCACCAGTATCTCTGGACAAAGTCTCTTCGCTGTCACCTGAGCGAGAACGTTTCTTGGATAAAGACTCAAGCACCTCAGAACAAATCTTCTCATCAAGCCCAGCTGGTTTTAAACCCTGCAAAACAGAAATGGGTTTACCAAAACAAGAGGAAACTTCACCTACGTAGGGGTAAGTAAGCCTCTCCATTGCATGAACAGAATCTTCAAAAAGCTTGAAAGCTTCAGGATTGAACATAGGCGATTGCTCCAAGGTTTTACCAGACTTATGAAGTTTGGAACCAGCAACTAAACCCAAGTGTTTCCATAGTTCAGCAATTTTGTGTAAACGCCACCCAAAACTGAATTAAATTCGGACGAGTGAAGAAGGTAAGTCACAACTTGATGAAACCCATGCTCAATAAGCCATAGGTTATCATTGGTAGCTTGAACGATTGAAACCTTTTGACCTTCTTTCTCCAAAACAAAGGTTTTCTTCTGAGCCTCCAAGGCTTCCCTATCGGCTTCCAGCTGAACTCTATCAGCTTCCATATTCTTTTTCAACTCCTCAATCTCAACCTCATGATTACGGGAAAGTTCATCAATTTTCTTCACCCAATCTTCTTCCTTCTTTGAAAACCCACCAACATCCTTCTTCATCGCTGCCTTGGAGGCCTTCATCCTATCCTTTTTCTTGGAAAATTCTTCATACTCTTGCATCCCTTTTCAAAAACCAGTAACACCCTCAGCCAAAAGAGCAGAAAGGGCAAAAAGGTTGCAAAAACTAAGAATCAATCTCGAGAGCATGGTATCACCCTCCATCTCTGATATAGAACTACGAAATCCAGGGGGAGCAAAGTTAGCCAAAACTTCAGCACAAACATCTGGGTCTTTAAAACTATCACCCTCTTTAACACTTCAGTCAGGAGCTAAGAATCAATCTCGAGAGCATGGTATCACCCTCCATCTCAGATATAGAACTACGAACTCTAGGGGGAGCAAAGTTAGCCAAAACTTTAGCACAAACATCCGGGTCTTTAAATCTATCACCCACTTTAACACTCCAGTCAGGAACATAAACTTTGTGTCCACCAGAATCCCCAACACCCATTCTAGACGAACCCTGAACAGAGGGTACCACAACCTTCTTAGCAACCGGCTTCTTCTTCTTATCCACAACCAACCCTTGCTCTCTCTTTGCCTCAACACCCGGACCATGATCCACAGCGGCCTTAATGTCGTCACTAACATCTACAGGTTCATGTGAGGATGGTGGACCAGAGGGTTTTGGCAAATGCCGATTGGAACGGCGGGTAGAAACCTTGGGAGCAGTAGCCATGGTAAAACCTTTAACATTTGGAACACTTTCGAACCTATGCTCCGCCCCTCGAACAACGACATTTTCACCAACAACAGCTGCAACATCTCCAAATACAACATCAGAAGTATCATCGGTTTTCACAAAGTCCAAAGCAGACATAGCTACATAAAACAAATGAAATTTGCCAATAAGCATATTGTGGAAACAAAACAATGCAAGATAAGCAAATGCATACCCTTATCATTTCTTATAAGCACGGGATCACGATTAGGCTTATCCCACAACTCTCTAAGTCCTAACAAAACGAGAAGATGTTCGGGAAAGGGACGAAGCCGTGATGGACACTTCCTAATGGATTTCAAAAACAGATCGCCCAACTCCGAATCAGATGGCTCCGGCTCATTCAAAACGGCGTCGGGCTGCCTCCAAACAAGCTTAAAAGGAACAATAGAATCGAAAACAAAGAAAAACTGATCTTTGCAGGTACCAAGAGTCGTAACCATGGAAAAGATTAAGCAAGTATCAACCTGAGAAGTCTTAAAGGTATACCAATCGCCGTTCTTCGCTAGACGGAAGAAACGGCGAAAGGAACAACAACGACAGATCAAACCCTAAAGCCCTACATAAAACTTCAAAATGCAAAACCCTAGCATGCCCCAACGGGTGAATCTGACCAAAGGATACACGATAATATTCTAACACATTCAAAACAAATATCGAAAAAGGGCGAAGGAGGTTAGAGAACTCGAAATGACGACAATAAAGAGCGATCGACCCGGCCGGAAAACGATCGATCGAAGCGTCAACCGCCGGAGCCACCGGTTTAAACTCTAGACCTATACCCCACTCGAGGCAAACGATTCGACTTCCTTTTGGGTCAAACGAGAATAGGTCACCGATAAATCTTTACGAGCACCCATAATTTTGAAAGAAAAGCCAAAAATTTGAAATAAGCTGGGCAAAGGATTGAAGGAAACTTGATAATGTGTTTGAAGAATAATGTGGGTACTTAAAGAAAAAGATAAAAGTAAAATAGTAGGTGATGATATTAAATGACAGGTATTGATGATATTAAATGCCAGGTATTGGGAACTACCACACGCTACCAATCAGTCACATCACCTGTCTTGTCAAAAATTCAAAAAAACGAACCATTCTAGCCTTGAAGCCTATAAGCAATAAAAGAATGTGCAAAAGTCAGATGTCTTTGAGCTTACTTCCCAAAAACCTCTGACTTGGGGGGCTGACGACGGAGGTAGCCTAAAGTCCAATAAACTGAATTTCACACATTAACGCTAAAAAGGTTAAATGGTTAAGAGGTTCACTAATTCAGGAAAACAAGTACATGAACAGTAACACATCACATCACTGACTACTTGTACAAGTCTCTCAGCCGTAAAAAGGACACATACTCAGAAAACCATACTATTAACCACAGGTTAATAACCTTCCGCGCCTAAAAAGGTCAACCCTCTACTGCAACAAGGATTCACTAGTTTAAACCATGGGACAAAAGCCTTACATTTCTTCTCTATATAAGAAATGTAATTTAGTCATAACAGATACACCAGATCTGGGAGTTAACTTATACTCTTTGATCTTCTTTTCTTCCTTAAGAACTTGCACTTTGCTTGTTTCTTTCTTACTTTAAAAACAACATAACTTCACTAAGAATCTACATCCAACAACCGGCTCTTGCTTCTCGGTTTTGGATCCTTAGTGAACTATAACAAATAACAACTATACTAGTGAACCTCTCTCTACCTTTTGCAAACGTAGAGGGACCCGATGACCTGCACTTAGTTAACCGGAACCCTTGAAGCCTGTTAGCCTAACCAGTCTATTCACTATCATTGGTCTTATAATTGTTGTAGCAACAATAAGTATGTATAATAAAGGTGGTGTAAATCGAGTGAGAGTTCACTAAAGAAACTAGAAAGAAATAATTGAACCAAGAAAGATTAAGTAGTGGTGGTGGTGCTGATTTATGTCGGTACTACTAATTAACGACAATATTTATGGGGAGATTGGTTTGATTTTAATTAGCGATAATTGACGAAAACAACTAATCAAGAAAGATTGACATATTGATGGTGAAGTACCGTAGAGGACCAACACGGCGCCACATATTGTTCGCTGACGGCTTAGGCCATTCGAACTCTAACAAAAGTTGACACGTGTCCGATGACGCAGGTTGCAAGGGTTGTAAAGGAGCGCCATCATTAATCCTGACGGTCTATTGGCAATTATCGGTAGTTTCAAGGTTTGACTATAAATAGCAGGAACACTATTCATCCGAAATCTCGAACATTTCCTGAAGTTCATGTTTAAGACCATTCCCGAGCACTCCGAAAGTTCGACGTTATGTTCCCTCGACAGCCGCTGTATAGTAGAAGTGCTACTCCTTCATTCTTAAGCTTTATCCTCCAAATAGCTCTGTTAAGGTAGAGGTTCTGTTTACGTTATTATATTATTATATGGCTTAGACCCAAGTTGAGGGTGTAGCCCAAACCTTGATCAATTATTAGTAAACATAGCTTTTCATAAGCAAATGTAATAGACGAAGTAATAGTTCTTTATAATTAAGAAAAATAAAGTTTTTTATGCTAGGTTATGGTCAAATTGATACTTCTTCTTGAAGAAGAAACATAAACATAAGACTTCATGAAGAAGAAATGTGGCATATAAGTGATAATATATGTAAGGACTAACAGTCTAGATGTTTTATAAAACCAAATGATGTATCAAGGTTAAAGCTATGCAAATAGATTAAAGGTCTAAAGCTAGATCTTTTTATCTAGATATTTATATAATGTTGTTCTCGTACTATAGGGCCGAGGTAACTGTCACACCCCGACCAAAGGCGCAACATGCCGGGGCGTAACGTATTGATTGGACAGTAGCTCAAAAGACACTAATTAAAGTGACAATAATTATTTAATTCATTAATATCAAAACAAGTACACAATTATAATAATCAAAACAATTACATCATATTTATTGTTTAGATAAATATCCTAAGGTAAAAAAAAACTAATATTTTCAATCTTGATCAATGATCAATTACATCATATTTGTTGTTCTCGTACTATAGGGATTCGGGATCGATGAGGCTTAATATATTTTATATTAACTTTATAAATTTAAGTTAAATACGTAAACGATAGATATTATTAGCTTATAAGTTAAAGTTTTTAAATAAAAAAATGTCATTTCAAAACTTTATATACTTATAAAAAAATAAAAAGCTTATATATATATATATATATATAGATCTTGGTAGTTTAGCGGTTACCGGTTCGTTAAACATGTATAATTATTTAGCTTAATCAACTTTAAAATTATATTATGATAACTATGAAAAATATATCAATTTATAAATAAGTAAATAAATAAGTAACTATATACATTATACATATACACGCACATGCACACATATTCATATATGATAATCGTTAAACTAGAACTTGTGTAAGAGTTCAACTGGGTTCGGTTAATTGAACGAGTGAAAATAAAATTTAGTTTTTATGATAGTTGTAATTTAAATAATATGAATTAATTAAAGACAAAATAAAAGAATAAATAAAAATAAAATAAAAACAGGCCACCCAGGGGCTCGAACCCGGGTCTTTGGGTGTTATGAGTTTTAGTAAATACGCACCTGCCACTGGGGGCAGGTGTCTAACATGCTTGATGGTTGAAAAGAAAACTACATATACGTTAACACAAATCGATCCTAACCTCAAGAACCCTAAGATTCAATTGAGGGCCATACACCCTCTGTCCATTTTAATTGACTGAGAGGTTTTGATGGTGATGGAAATACGACCAAGAACCCCAAAAGACATATCTGATTTAGTTACGAATTGAAGGTGAATCGGGTGCTAGGGTTTCAGCCAAGAAGACGAGATCGAAGTCAAACAAAACTGTTTCTCGATGTTAATTGATTGAGGGGAATGACTCGTTTAGTGCCAAGGAGTGTGCGAGATAGGACAATTGAATCATAATAAACTATTTATAGGTGAATTTGTTCGATGAAAGCCGCGGTTCCTTAGTGAGGTATGTGGTAACAATTAGCTGTCAAATTTCAAATTAAGATGTCGATTGAACGCGTAGTTGACCAATTAACGAGTAAGTATGATCAATTTCGTGATTTAGGGCTTATTTCTTGAACTAGAATTAAAGATATAATAATAATAATAAAAATAGTAAAAAAAAAAAAAGATCGGCAGGTTAAGAAGAACAAGAAACAAATATTATAGGCCTAATTGCAAACAAGTCCCTGGAGTTTAGGCTAATATTCAAAAAGTGTAAATCATAATTAAAGGTTAAAATTACACATAAACGATAATTTCTATAGTTTCGTTAACGAACTATATAATTTCAAGAGACATGTAATAACATTAATAAAATAGAGAGAAAAAAAACTGTCGGTTTTATTAATATTAAACGGGTTGGGTTTTCGGGTCTGAAAATTGACGAATGTTACAGTATTCACAACTTTTTGAAAATTTCATCCTGAAATTATAGAAAAACCATAACATAAAGAAATAAAGAAAGTAAGTGTCAAGAGATTTTTTTTATATATATAAAAAAAATAACACCGATCTTTAGGTGAACCAAATAACGCTACAGACGGAAGACATGATAAGAACACTTATATGTAGGATGTACCAGCGGCGTAACCACCATGCCCTTATCATATCTATATTTGTATCGTTACCCAAAATCACCCTAGGTTCCGAGTTATGACACACAACCGTATTCACCATGAGTTCCATGCGAGGAGTTCGATAATTATGCGTGCACTCATAATTATTTAGGTCGTCGCATGATGCACATAGTTCGTTGCGTTGTGTGGGTTCGAAAACAATGTAAAAGAGATTTTTTTAAGAGGAAATTGTTCGATCAAGAGTAATAAAACTAAGTAAATACGTGAAATTTGATGTTAATAAATAACTCATAAGTGAACTTAGAAAAATATAACGAAGTTATTGAAGTTAACCATCGAAAGTAATAACAATAAAGTGAAATAAATAGATAGAGGAAATTTTGAAATTATATAACTATCTTACACATTCGGTGTATTTGAAATACTTGAGGTGACAACAAAATTTATGAATAACTAAACACAAAAATAGGTCAACAAAACACATGATACTAGATGAGGCTTTGAATCAAGATTATAAAATCAGATAAGATGAGGCAAGAGTACCGTGAGAATGAGGTGAGTTTGGGGTGGGTTTGGGTAGTCATGTATTAAAATATCGAAATAAAATTTGTACATGTGACTCCTATTAGATAACTATGTACAACACATGTTCATAGTCCCACTTTCCAACACGTTTGTAGGAAATCGGTCATAGGTAGTTTATGATACAAATATGGTACTATTAGATGACTATGCACATCACCATGCACATAGTCCTGGTAATTAACGGTCATAGACCACTTAAATCATGATAATAAATTGTGTAATAATAAATAATTCACTAAACGACAAAATAGGAATAAATGAGAGATTGAAAACCAATATAAATAACCACAATTTTTCATTCATAACAAAACTGGAGATTTAATAAGGTCAATACATTAGATTTAAATGAAAAGAACTAAATAAAGGAAACGTATTTTGCGTAGCATGTCTTCATAAAAGTTTAGGCTTAAACTTGGGAACCGTTGATGTAACAAACTTGTCCTTGAGTAGTTTGGTCACTTGAGGTTGATTGGTTGATTGGGGTTTGTTTGACTTGAATTGGTTGAATGGGTTGGGCTTGAATTGCTTGGATGGGTTGAGCTTGGATCGGTTGAAGTTGATTTACTTGGGCTTGGTAAGCTTGATATTGAGCGGTTTGGGTTGGGTAGGATTGAATTTGGTTCATGTGTGCGAGTCTTGAGCATGCATTGCGATAATGGTTAGGGTCACCACAATTGTAGCAAACTCTAATAGTTGAGGGTGATTGAGTAAACGGTTGAGCATAGGGTAAAGTTTGGGGTTGGGTAAGAGGTGAGGTAAATGGTTGCATAAAAAGTTGGTTGCGTTCACGACATGTGGTAAAGAGGTGACCAAATCGATTGAAAAAGGTGCATTGTCGACACTTGAGGTTAGGCGAGTGGTGAAAGTTACACGTATCACATAATAGGTGGGGTCCTGTGTAGGGCTTCTTGGTGGGTTGGGTTTGCGATTGGGCCAAGAGATAGTTTTGGGAATTGGACTATCTTTTATTGTTACGGTAGCGGGGAGAGTTGTTGTTGTTGTGCGTGAAGGTTTCGGGCTTAGAAGACTCGGGTTTGGGAGATTCGGGCTTGGGTTCTTTGGTGGGCTCGGATGCAGGATTATCATTGGGCTTCTTAGAATTTTTCCGCGTCAAGGTCCCGGCCTTAATGTGATTTTCGGTGAGGGTACCGGCTAAGGTGATGGCATCATGGAGGGTTTGAGGGTCACGACTTAGGACGGAATCTTGGATTTGCATAGGCAAACCCGAGATGTACTTGTCGATTGAACGTTCAAGGGGAGTGACCATGTGAGGGATGAGAAGGCTCAGTTCATGGAAACGATCGTTGTAGATGGCGTCATTTCAACTTTCTTGTTTCAAATTCCAAAACTCCTCTTCCAACTTCCGAAGCTCATGTTTCGGGCAAAACTTCTTGAGCATGATTTTCTTGAGGTCATCCCATGGCAAGGCCATGGCAACCTCAGCGCCAAGCGTGCGCTTCTCACCGTTTCACCAATTGAGGGCATTCTTCTTGAGCATGCTCGAGACGTAAGTGCTTTTCTTGTCCTCAGGACATCACAATGGAGGAATATGCTCTCCATTTCTTCGAACCATTGGAGGAGAATGGTAGCACCGTTGATACCGAAGTATTCGGGCGGGTTGGCACTCTTGAACTGTTTGAGGGGGTAAGCAATTGGGTTCGGAGGTGTGGATGATGAAGAAGCATTCACAGTTTGCAATTGAGAGATGATCGTTGGGAGGGCTTCCACGATGCCTTTAGCAATGCGGGATGACATGTTGCGGCCAGAGTTACCGGTGCAACGGTTACGGTTTATAAGGCGGGAAGAAGACATGCTACATTGATGACACGTGAAAATTTTGGAAAAAGAAAAATTGTATAACTATGTGAAATTTCGAGTTTTGTGAAATTCATGAGAATACATAATAAAAGTTTAGTAACCTTAACTTAGAGTATTGATGAAATTGATAATTTGAAAAATAAAAATTTTCATTATTAACCAAATAAAAAGAAAATTTACACAAAAATCTCATCGTTGATTTAAGAGTGTGATTATCACATGACCACGTTGATCAAATGAGGGTAGTAGATTCGGTTTCGTTTGGTGTGATATGTTTTGGCCTAATAAGTTCCACACCCTTACCGAACACTCCAAGAAGGCAACCAGGTCTCACGGTTGGTTGAGATTTATGCGCATTGCACTTCCTTAGGCTCGCAAGCCTTGGTGTCAAGAGTTCGGTAAACAAGTGTGTCCCTCTTACAGTTACTACATTTACGTCCCACGAATCATCCTCAAGGAGAGGGGAGCGAAAAGGTGGTATTTCTTAAGGAATTTCCCGATTAAAAATCTTCCTAGAGTTTTATAATCAATTTTGAGAGTGACGCATAGCCTCGGATTAAGTGTGTGCTTTTGTGTACAAGAATAATATTAAATCTTTAAATAGTATTTAAGCTACTGCAATCAATAATATAATTCAGGGTGCAAACACGTAAAGGCTTATCACGTATAGGGACCCTAAGCATGCTTCTAGGCCGTTATATCTAACCACCTATCTTATAGCCTTCCGATCTGATACCAATCTGTCACACCCCGACCAAAGGCGGAACATGCCGGGGCGTAACGTATTCAATGGACAGTAGCTCAAAAGACACTAATTAAAGTGACAATAATTATTTAATTCATTAATATCAAAACACGTACACAATTATAATAATCAAAACAATTACATCATATTTATTGTTTGGATAAATATCCTAAGGTAAAAAAAACTAATATCTTCAATCTTGATCAATGTAAATTACTTGTACCTGTAGCTTGTATAAAAATAGAGTTTGTCAACACGAATGTTGGTGAGAAAACATATGTTTTAGTTGAGATACATATATAGATAAAAAACCACAATTCATATGTTAATGTTGAGCATCACAATTTCTACGAAAAATGTAAACAACTAATAGATGTGGACATGTTCCTATTGATACCAAATCACAGTACTTGGGTAAGTGTATGATCATACTAGATGAGGATGAGATACCAACCACCAAACATAAAATAAACAATTAAGCACATAGAGCATTATCATAGAGCATGCAATAATCACACATAAACATATATTGAATTGTGTTATGAAGAGACAGATAAATAAAAATGAGTAATTTAAATAGGGTATACATGTCACCCCCAAAATATAATAGATGAAAAAGGGGGATATGTAAACTCACATTAAGGGATAAGGTATATAGTGACGTAACGGCGGTAGCGGGAAGATGGTAAATGTTACGGCGAAGATAAGTTAGTCCCGCGAGACGTCCCGGCGACATGTCTTAATTTAAGTTAAATACGTAAATGATAGATATTATCAGCTTATTACAAGTTAAGTTTTTAAATAAAAAAAATGTCATTTCAAAACTTTATATACTTATAAAAAAATAATATTAAAAAGCTTATATATATATATATATATATATATATATATATAGATCTTGGTAGTTTAGCTGTTACCGGTTCGTTAAACATGTATAATTATTTAGCTTAATTAACTTTAAAATTATATTATGTTAACTATGAAAAATATAACAATTTATAAATAAGTAAATAAATAAGTAACTATATATATTATACATACACACACACATATTCATATACGATAATCGTTAAACGAGAACTTGTTTAAGAGTTTAACAGGGTTTGGTTCATAGAACGATGAAAATAAAATTTAGTTTTTATTATAGTTGTAATTTAAATAATACAAATTAATTAAAGACAAAATAAAAGAATAAATAAAAATAAAATAAAAACCGGCCACCCAGGGGCTCGAACCCGGGTCATTGGGTGTTCCGAGTTTTAGTAAATACGCACCTGTCACTGGGGCAGGTGTCTAACATGCTTGATGGTTGAAAAGAAAACTACATATACGTTGACACAAGTCGATCCTAACCTCAAGAACCCTAAGATTCAATTGAGGGCCTTACACCCTCTGTCCATTTTAATTGACTGAGGGGTTTTGATGGTGATGGAAATCCGACCAAGAACCCCAAAAGACATACCTGATCTAGTTACAAATTGAAGGTGAATCGGGTGCTAGGGTTTTCACCAAGAACACGAGATTGAAGTCAAACAAAGTTGTTTCTGGATGTTAATTGATTGAGGGGATCTACATCGGCAGTCACATGTCTCCTACAAAATGTAACATAAACTAAAAGCTACATATTTCAAACAATTATAAAAACTAATAACTTCGATCATATACAACGAAAACTCACCATTTCAAAGTCATAGCTTCCATCAATGAACATCGGTTCAAGATCACCATATTTAGTAGCACCAATAATCCCATTAATATCTTTCTCCCACTCAACAAACTGCAGTCGCATTTGCTTTCCTAATGTGAAACAACAAAAGTTGTGTCTCAAACTTCATGAATATTGTAAGGAAAAACTAAATACATTAAATTTGTAGCACGCTAGGTGTAATGCTTAATAAGTGACTTTATAAGCAGAGACTTTCAAACCTAACATGCATATGTTACAACTCAAGTTAATCATAGCCTAAAATTCAATACAACATTATTTTATTAATATTTCATCTACATTTTAGGTGCTTAAAGGTTTGGTTGATTGTTTGGCATATGAGAATTATCATCATTGTTTTGACTTTCTATGAAAGGTAACACTAATCAACCTACGAAGTAAGATATTAATTTGCAAACATGATGTACCAAAGAATTAATTTGCAAATTTAATTTTACAATAAAGATGTTCAAATGTCGTGTTCTTCCTCAATATTAAAATAGATATTAAGTGAGTAAGCAGGTGTTACAAATCAAAATTAGTTGATGCCTTATAATCAAATAAGCAATGAACACGTCCTACAAATCCATGTGAATACACGATTTATTGAATATTGCATAGTTAGTTATTTGAGTTGTTGGCAAAGTCTAACAAAACTATGATAGTTATTGGAGGATACTCTGGTGGGTGGTGGGTGTGACGGATAGGGTGAGTATGGTGAAGGTGATTAAGAAAGACTACATGATGGTTGTTTGATGATTAATGGTTGTAATTCATGATATTGGAAGACCTGCAACCTTTTAGGGTTCTTTGGGTTGTTGGGTTGTTGTTGATTAGAGTTGTGTTTTTGGGTTGTTGATTGAAGACGATGAAGGAGTTCATCAATTTCTGGGTTAAATGATGAAGATGAAGAAATGAGTTCATCAATTTTTGGGTTAACTGATGAAGTTTATGGGTTAATTTATGAAGATGAAGATCTAGGGGTAAATGGGTCATTTTAACAATTTTTCCAGGTCAAAGGAAAGTCAACTGACGGTAGGAGTCAAAAAAACTCGCCCGAGAAATCCAATGGTACAACATGCGCAAATTCTTTTTCAGTGGTTAATCTATCTCGCGACGATATTTTCTAGGGAGGCAAATTGGATTTTTCTCTTATAATAATTTGTTTACAAAATGGTCCCAACATTTTCAATTAGAAAAATGTATACCGGATGGTGGAAGCAATACATAGGAAGCTATTACTATCAATGACGGAGCTTTGACAAATTTATAGGAGGGCCGAAAGTTACGGACCGCAAATAGGCTAACCTTGCTAACCTTTCTTAATGTAAGTATAATAAATTAATAAAGAAATGAATGATTATAAACTTCTTAAAGCTTTAATATTAATATTAAATTAAACCAACGGTTTTTACATTTTGTTTGTCGCTATGCCTCCACGGACTACACTATTAATTTATTATTTTTTCACTTATTGATTTAGTTGAATTGGGCCTTGACTTCATTTTAAACAGGCCCAACACCCCTTATTGAAATTAGGTCATCTTTTTCAGAAATATTCACCTCGTAGTTTCTTCAACCCACCACTAACACATGGCTTGCGCCAGCGATCGGAAAAGAAGAAAAAATCATTAGTTTCAATCCTCTTTATGTAACATCTAGCCCCTCGCACCACAAATATTGTCCGCTTTAACCACGAATAGCGCACGTATTTGTTTTGGTTGCCCGGGTGGAGACTTCACAGGAGGTCACCCATCGTGCTACTACTTCAGCTGAGCACGCTTAACTGTGGAGCTCTCCTCTCGTCCACTACCATTAAGCCAAAAACGCGTTGGTGATTTAAGAGGCAGAGCATTTACTTATGAACCAAGGATCTCTTTTGTCCACAGCCGATGTGGGATTTGCCTAGGATGTTACAAACACCCCATTTGGACTCATTTTTCTCGATGAGGTTTGCCCCACTATCTAATCCAGGAAGTGAGATTGGCCTAAGATGTACCTCGCGACACCCCTGGGGACTCGCGCCTCTGATGAGGTTTGCCCCACCATCTTGAATGGCACAAGAGTGACTCTGATACACTTGTAACATCCTGTAACACCCCGTAACCGCAGCGGAAACGTACACGGGATGCAACAGACACATCTGATATCAACAGCATTGCTTATAAAGAAAATACCACTACATTAATTTATATCATATTACATTGTAGCTAGTTCCGTTACTGTCTAGGTGTTACACACGAGTTTTACCGATAAGACATTAATATATTCATTACAAAATATAGATCAGCAAGCTTCCAACAAGTAGCACAGATCATTAAGCACATTTCAATCATTCCATCTTGGGTATACCTAGAAAACATGTAAGAAAACGGGTCAACTACGAATAGTTGGTGAGTTTCACTAAATTAAATAAACACTGACAGATCATTTTAATAACCATTTATTAGCAATGAAATTATGCTGGGAACTATGTTACCCCAGAACAGTAATATCCCCTGGGAACTATGTTACCCCAGAATAATAATAACCCCTGGGAACTATGTTACCCCAGAACAATAATAACCCCTGGGAACTATGTTACCCCAGAACAATAATAACCCCTGGGAACTATGTTACCCCAGAACAATAATAACCCCTGGGAACTATGTTACCCCAGAACAATAATAACCTCTGGGAACTATGTTACCACAGAACAATAATAACCTCTGGGAACTATGTTACCCCAGAACAACAATAACCCCTGGGAACTATGTTACCCCAGAACAATAATACCCCCTGGGAACTATGTTACCCCAGAACAATCCCACATGATAAACCATTTATATATTCTATGCATCAAACCATATATATATTTAAATATACAAGTATTTCCATACGATCAGTATGTACTTAAATACTTTAACAAATACATGCTTTCCGCCCCGGGAAAATATTTAAAACAGTTTAGTAAAAGGGGCTCGTGAAAACTCACCTTTTTGTGAGTCGGTGGGTAATACAATGAACAGCTACGTGCCTGGATCTGTAATATAATATCTAGTCGTTACTATATAATTCCCGTAAATTAAATCCGTGTTAATCGGTACATCT
This sequence comes from Bidens hawaiensis, assembly GCF_021521415.1. Lineage (NCBI taxonomy): Eukaryota > Viridiplantae > Streptophyta > Magnoliopsida > Asterales > Asteraceae > Bidens > Bidens hawaiensis. The sequence goes on along the minus strand of NW_027499106.1, from coordinate 33,305 downwards.
GGGGACATTGTTAACCCAGTACTGTACTCGATCCGGGGACAATGTTAACCCCGTGACACTTCTAAGGACTCAGATTGTGACATTGCTTAGAGTCTGACGGTCAAAATTATCATTTTAATGATTTTCTTGATTTGCGTGCCTAGCACGGTTATTCGTTTTTAGTTTCAAAAATGAGTTTATTCACACTTAACCCAAAAATGGTGTTTCACTATTAATTTAGTTAAAGTGATGAAATTAGAGCTCGGTTTGGACACCCCGTTTGGCCGCGGGGCCCGTTTCCGTCATTTAGTGCCGGAAACAGTAAAATCGGGTAAAATTACCCAAATCATCCGAATTATTTTCGGATGATTTATTTTTACTTAATTTACTTAGTTTTATGAAAATGGTCAATTTTTAGGTTTTTATATACCAGTCAGCTCGCTTATGCGAGTTTTGCCGGTTTACACGTTTTAAGCTTTAGAAATTTGTTTTTATGTTCTTTTTAGCACAAATAATTACCCGTTTAGTCTCGGGTCTTGAAATTTTGCACAAAACTTATTTTGACAGTAAGAAACTTTATAAAAATTTTCCAGATTTATTTTCTTATATTTACATTTATTTATCTGTTTTTAAACCTTATTAAAACACTAAATATGTCAAAAATATCAAAAGACTTTAGAAAATTCCCAAATTTTTCCGGGATGATCCCTGCCATTCTCATGACTCCCTGGAATTTTTCCAGAACCCAAAACTCATATTTCAAGCCATTTTCACAAAAAACCGAGCTAGAAAGCCCTAGAACTCGTTTCACCGAAAAGCCTACTTAGACTTTTCCAACTGAGCTCAAATTTTGTGGGTGACTTTTATATGTTATAAAAAGCTTATCTTAAATTTTCCAGAATTTTTCATCATGTTTTGCTATTTTTCACTATTTTTGGCCAAAACCGAGCATTAAATTCACCAAATATTCATCTTTTATCCAAAAATTACCAAAAATTCACAGATCTCATATTTTCATGTGTAGATCATCTCTGTGAAATTTCGTGACCCGACTCTAAGCACACAAAAATCTGTCCAAATCTCATATACACACGAAAACCGAACTATCTTGTGTTTTCTAGCTTTAGATCGCAAAGATCTTGGTTTCTAGCCTTTGCTAGCCGCTAGATACAACACTTACAAGCACCATAACACTATACCAAGCAAACTATACCAACAATCAAACCATTTCTTTCATAGTGTCGGTTTTTAAGTAAAAACAAAGGTTTTAACCGTAGAAATCCATTCCCGACTCTTTTTACTCATTTCTTGGACCATGATCCCTTGTATAACATGTATACATCTCTTGATCATGCAAGAGTCGGTTTCATCTCGGGTTTTCACCCGTCTTTCACATGGAAAACTCATTTGACAAGATTTCAACCGTAAAAATTCATTCTAAACACTTTTAACTAATTACTTGGATCAAGATCCTTTGTATAACTTGTATACATCCCTTGATCACACGAGAATCGGTTTCATCTCGGGTTTTCACCCATTTTTCACATGAAAACCTCCTTTTCTCAAGAATTATGAAATTAGAAACAAGAATCAAGCTTCAAAACATGTATTATACCTTGTGTTCTTGGTTAAAACTCAAGAATTTGGTTGAACACTTGAAGATTTGAGAGTGTTTGGAGAGTTTTTGAGTGAGTTTGATGTTAAAAAAAATATGAAAGTGTATAATTGAGTGTATAAAGGGGCCGGCCAAGATGGTGGGGTGGGAGGGCCCCACAAGTTCAATATTAGCCACACATTTGGATTACACAATCCGGATAATGTTGTGGATAATCTGGTTCAGTTCGTTTCTCGTTTAAACTCGTAATTCGGCTTAAAACGAGCCTAAAATGGTTGTTTTTCGGGTTAAAATAAAATTTATATAAAACTGATTTAAAAACTTTAAAAACTTAACCAATGACATTAAAACATCATATTATTAATAATTACGCATCTTTTTCGGCTTGATTGATCGTCTCTTGCTTGGTTTGGTGTTAAAGGTTTCGTTTAGCGTACCGACGTACCATTAAATCGAAATCCTTTTTCCGTGCTATAATTCACCTATCCCGAAGCATTAATACTTCGTAAATATCACTAAACATTATATACATCGTCTATAATGTAATTCCCGATTCGTTCGGGTTTCAATAATCGTTCATTGGTTAATTGAAATTCCAATACGATTCACTATATAATCGAGTATGATTCGTACTATGAATCATATATACTCGTATAAACGTACTATAACTCATATAATCAATATTAAATGACACGTAAATAGCATATTCCGGCTAGGGTATACCTGGATTTGCCGGAATCGTTACATTCTCCCCCCGTTATAAAAATTTCGTCCTCGAAATTTTACGCGACAACTACTTCCTTTTGAGGAAACAGGTGGGGGTATTTCTTCCGAAATTCGTCCTTTCGTTCCCAAGTAAATTCTGGGCCTCGTTGCGAATTCCATCTAACCTTGACCAACGAGATCTTATTGTGTCTAAGTTGCTTGATCTTACCGTCCACTATTTCAATGGGCTCCTCTACGAAGTTGAGCCTATCACTTATTTGAACACCCTCTAAGGGTAACACCGATGTCTCATCCGCCAGACATCTTTTCAAATTTGACACATGAAACACGTTATGAACTGCACTTAGTTCCTCAGGCAGTTCTAGTCGGTAAGCTACCGGACCGATTTTCGCAGTAATAATGAATGGTCCAATATATCTAGGGGCCAACTTCCCCGCCTTTCCAAATCTGACCACTCCTTTCCAGGGTGATACTTTCAGATATACTTTTTCACCCTTCTCAAATGACAACGGTTTTCGACGGGTATCGGCATAACTCTTCTGCCGGTCCCGCGCGGCTTTTAGGTTGTTCTTAATTTCAAGAATCTTGCTGGTCGTCTCCTGGACCAGATCCGATCTAATGACCTGCGAGTCTCCCACTTCAGACCAGCAAAGTGGTGATCGGCACTTCCGCCCATACAATGCTTCATAAGGTGCTGCCTTTATACTGCTATGGTAACTGTTATTATAGGAAAATTCAACGAGTGGGAGATGTTGATCCCAATTTCCCTTAAAGTCCAGTACGCAGGCACGAAGCAAATCCTCCAAAGTTTGAATGGTCCTCTCAGACTGACCATCGGTCTGAGGGTGGTAAGCCGTGCTTAGGTCAATACGTGTTCCCAATGCTTCTTGAACAGCTTGCCAAAGTTTGGAGGTGAAATGGCTATCCCTATCGGAGATGATCGAGATGGGGATGCCATGACGAGACACTATTTCATTTATATAAATTTGCGCGAGTCTCTCGGTGTTATAATTGTTTCTAATTGGAATAAAATGTGCCGATTTGGTTAATCTATCCACGATTACCCAAATTGCATCATTTCCCCGGGATGTCTTAGGGAGGTGTGTCACGAAATCCATTGTGATTTGCTCCCATTTCCATTCGGGAATCTCCGGTTGTTGTAACATCCCCGAGGGTTTCTGGTGTTCCGCCTTAACCCTCGCACACGTCGTACACTTGCCGACGTAGGTGGCTATATCCTTTTTCATACCTGGCCACCAGTAAAATTCTTTCATATCCTTGTACATTTTATCCGATCCCGGATGTATGGAATATTTCGATTTATGCGCTTCGTCCATGATTAATTCACGAAGGTGATGGAGGGTCGGAATCCAAATCCGACTTTTGAAATAGAGAATTTCGTCCACACGCTGTTCGAAATTCTTCTCGTTCTCGAAAAGTCCTTCTTTATCCAATTGGTCCTCTTTCAACGCCTCGCGTTGAGCGACTCGAATCAAATCCGAAAGGCTCGATTGGACTACCATTCCCAACGCTCGCACGCGTAGTGGCTTAACTCGATCTTTCCTACTCAAGGCATCGGCTACAACGTTAGCCTTGCCGGGGTGATATCGGATGTCACAGTCATAGTCACTTAGTAACTCAACCCACCTTCGTTGTCTCATATTCAGTTCTTTCTGATCGAATATGTGCTGCAAACTTTTATGATCAGTGAAGATGGTGCACTTTGTACCGTAGAGGTAGTGTCTCCAGATTTTAAGTGCAAAGATGACTGCTCCCAGTTCCAAGTCATGAGTAGTGTAGTTTTTCTCATGAACTTTCAACTGTCGAGACGCATAGGCTATGACCTTTTTATTTTGCATCAACACGCATCCTAACCCTTTACGGGATGCGTCACAATATACAACAAATCCATCGTCTCCGTCGGGGAGACTTAAGATTGGCGCTTGGCACAATCTTTGTTTTAGCGTTTGAAACGCCGTTTCCTGCTCTTCACCCCATTCATACTTCTGATCCTTTTGAGTCAGGAGGGTTAAAGGTTGGGCGATGCTGGAAAAGTTCTCTATAAATCGACGATAGTATCCAGCTAAGCCTAAGAATTGGCGGATTTCCTTCGGAGATTTAGGCGCTTGCCAATCCTTAATTGCTTCAACTTTGCTCGGATCAACGTGTATTCCTTGGTGGTTTATAACGTGACCGAGGAATTGCACCTCTTGTAACCAGAAGTTACACTTGGAGAATTTTGCATACAACTTCTCCTGATCCAAAAGCTCCAAAATTAACCTCAAATGTCGCTCATGTTCTTCTTTACTTTTTGAATATATCAAAATATCGTCAATAAATACAATGACGAATTTGTCGAGGTAGGGTTTACAGACTCAGTTCATGAGATCCATGAACACCGCTGGCGCATTTGTTAGCCCAAAAGGCATAACTAAAAATTCGTAGTGGCCGTAGCGAGTCCGAAATGCGGTTTTTGGGATATCCTCCTCTTGAATTCTAACTTGGTGGTATCCCGATCTAAGATCAATTTTTGAGAAGTAGCTCGCACCTTGTAGTTGGTCGAACAAATCATCGATTCGGGGAAGAGGATACCTATTTTTGATGGTTAATTTGTTCAATTCCCTGTAGTCAATGCACATTCGAAGGCTTCCGTCCTTCTTTTTCACAAATAGTACAGGTGCACCCCACGGGGAGTAGCTGGGACGAATAAATCCCTTATCCAACAATTCCTGCAACTGGTTGGATAATTCTTGCATCTCGGACGGTGCAAGTCTGTAAGGGGCCTTAGCAACAGGGCCAGCTTGTGGTAACAGATCGATTCTGAATTCGACCTGTCGGGTTGGCGGTAATCCAGGAAGTTCCTCTGGAAAAACTTGTGGAAATTCGCGTACCACGGGAATATCGTCCACCCGTTTTTCCTCAGAATCAGCGGCCGTCAGGCTCGCTAGATACGCCACACATCCCTGACGTATATATTTCAACACCTTGAGATGGGATATAAATGGTATCATGGTGCCGGATTTTTCTCCATGCACTAATACCTCCTCGTCATCCGACACCCGGATCTTGACGGTTTTCTTTTCGCAGTTTATTTCTACCCTATTACGTGTCAACCAATCCATTCCCACTATCACGTCAAAACTACCCAATTCTACCGGTAACAAGTCAATCAGGAAGGATTGTTCGCTCAGAATAAAAGGGCAATTCCGAACAATCCGATTAACTATCATGGTTTTACCGTTAGCGACTTCTACGGTGTAAGGTTCTATGGTTTCACCAATAGGAAGGTTTGCTATCGAAAGGAATCTAACGGAGACAAAACTTCTATCGGCGCCTGTATCAAATAATACAGAAGCGTAATGATCAGAGACGAGGAAGGTACCTGTCACTACGCTGGGGTCCTGGCGCGCCTCGTTCGCTCCCATCACAAATGCTCGGCCTCGCGCCGGATTGGACGACGATGGCTGACCCGCGAGTTGTCTCCCGTTTCCTCCCTGATTCAGTTTCGGGCAGTTCCTCTTGAAGTGATCCGTGCTGCCGCATTCGTAGCAAGCACGGCTAGTGGTCACCATCTGGTTTCCTTGCGGGTTCTGCTGTCGGGCTGGTTGAGTTCTAAATGGTTGCGCCCGAATAGGTTGTGGTTGTCGGTTCAGGTTGTTCAGATTTGTCTTACAATTTGGTGCGTAGTGTCCAACCCTGCCACACCGGTGGCACACCACCTCCTTGCACACGCCACTATGGTGGTAACCACATTTCCCGCACCTAGGAAACGTTCCCTTCTGCGGTTCTTGCCTTCCGCCCGAACTAGTCATGGCATAGCTCTGGGCAGCGGGCCTAGCTCGTTTGTTTTGCTGCTTTTCTTGGATTCTATGATCATGCGCACCCCGTTTTCCCCCAGCGGATTCTCCTGTCACCTTTAGTGATCCGCTCCGTAAGAAATCATACGTGACTATGCCAGCCTGTGTCACTGCACTTTCATACGTCCGGTGTCCCCCCGCGTTGACTATACTCCTCACTACTGGAGTAAGTCCCCAAATATAACGTTCCACCCTCTTCGTCTCCGGGGTGACCAACCACGGTACTAATCGTGACAGTTCATTGAACCGATTGGTATAACCCAAGTGGTCCGCCCCCTTCATCTCCAGATTCCACAACTCATTTTCCAGTTTCTGCAATTCATTCTTTGGACATAAATGTTCCAACACAAGAGCCTTAAGCTCCGTCCAGGTCATGTGGTTTGTCGTCACCTGACCTCGGGTCTGTACTATGGTGTTCCACCATGTCAAGGCATGGTCGGTGAATGTACAGGTGGCGTACTTAACGATACAATCCTCGGGACAGTTGCTAATATTCACCACTGATTCGATTTTCTCTATCCATTTAACTAACCCATTCGGTCCTTCAGACCCGCTAAACTCTAATGGCTTGCACAACATGAAATCCTTGATCGAACATCCCCTGGATGCACGAATTGGTTCCGTACGGTTTGTCTCTACCGTAGGTATAGGGCCATTGCTGTCAGTAACGACCACCCTAGGCGGTGCGTCATTACTCGGAATAGTGTTATCATTCCTTGGAGGATAAGCATTTTGTTCCCCGTCATTATTTATGGGCGTTTAATTGCTCGGAGGGGTTGGATTGGTCGAGTTATTAATACTGGCGGCGATGCGCGATACTATATCCGGTATCGCCGCCTCCAACTGTTGAGCAATCAAACGGCTCACATCTACTTCCGATATTTTCGTTGATCGTTTCGGTGCCATTCTACACAATCATCAAAGAAATACATATAATCAATACCATCTCAAATCATAAAACACAATACATATTTCATTCATTAGTAAACATGGATACATATTATACAAACATCAGTTTACATACTTTCCAGTCATCATTACATAACTAAGTTTTAATACAAAGGGCCTATGTTGGTATCATCCTCGACATAACCCGCAATGGGTCAGTGCTTGAATGATACCCAGAAGTATCGATAATGATATGCCCTACAAGAGACCCCCTATGGGCCAGTGGTTGTACTATAACTAAACAAGATTCACTCCGTGTTAGTATCACCACTAACTACTTACACGGAGTATCAAAAAGCGGTTCAAGATTCTACCATCTAACACATCTACACATGGTGGTAAACCAACCCCACCAACACCGCCACCAGCACCACCAACACCGCCACCATAACCCGGATTCGGGTTTCCATCTGGCCGATCAACCAGTGGGAGTATGAGCACTCCCTCTTTAACTGGTTAATAGCATACTGGTGGTCCAGTATGCTGTCCCCGAGGTATGCCCGCCTCTGTACCCCCACAACCAGGGCGGCAGAGTGCTCGTTCACCTGTTCGGTGAGAACACGTAGCCAAGCCGCCAAGTCCCGTTCCTGTCTCGGAAGACCCCACACAGGTAGGGTCGCAGGCTCGGGCTGGGGGCGGGAAGACTCGCCCCGGTGGTATGTGGATCTGGGTGGGGTAACAGTGGGCGGAACATACGGGACACTGATCCGCGCCGTGAGGCGGGGACCGTGTCTGGGGGGAATCGGGGCGGTCTGTGGTGCGGGCGGGGTAGGAGACCTGGTAACCCTAGCAGGGGAGGGTAAACTAGCACTCCTAGCTGGGGTGGTCTGTCTAGAAGTACTATGACTAGCCTCCGAAGGCTCGGAGCTGGGTGCTACACTTGGGCTTCCAGAGGCCCCGGAACTGACCTCTTCCGGGTCCTCTTCCGTCGACACACTAGGTGTTCTTGCCATTTTTACCTGCACACAAGTTAACAAACATATAGCCCCTTTCCATAGTGTAATTCATAATTAAATTAATCATGCACTTACTTATACAATTTTGCCACATAGTAATATTATTATACATTTACACATATGTTGCCAATTTTTACCTATTTAAGTCCCCCGTGACTTCCCCTGAATTCCCTCGTGCAGACAAGCCTGTTATTATGTTCCGGACCATAATAACCCACTTGTCCATCCAAGTTCATCCCGATCTCGTCACAATATATTATTAGTTGATATTCAGATCCTATAATACTTGAGCTACTGGTTATATTTTAGGTATCTTTTTCAGACATCCTAATTCTTTATAACCAATGGCTCTGATACCAAGTTCTGTAACACCCCGTAACCGCAGCGGAAACGTACACGGGATGCAACAGACACATCTGATATCAACAGCATTGCTTATAAAGAAAATACCACTACATTAATTTATATCATATTACATTGTAGCTAGTTCCGTTACTGTCTAGGTGTTACACACGAGTTTTACCGATAAGACATTAATATATTCATTACAAAATATAGATCAGCAAGCTTCCAACAAGTAGCACAGATCATTAAGCACATTTCAATCATTCCATCTTGGGTATACCTAGAAAACATGTAAGAAAACGGGTCAACTACGAATAGTTGGTGAGTTTCACTAAATTAAATAAACACTGACAGATCATTTTAATAACCATTTATTAGCAATGAAATTATGCTGGGAACTATGTTACCCCAGAACAGTAATAACCTCTGGGAACTATGTTACCCCAGAACAATAATAACCCCTGGGAACTATGTTACCCCAGAACAATAATAACCCCTGGGAACTATGTTACCCCAGAACAATAATAACCCCTGGGAACTATGTTACCCCAGAACAATAATAACCCCTGGGAACTATGTTACCCCAGAACAATAATAACCCCTGGGAACTATGTTACCCCAGAACAATAATAACCTCTGGGAACTATGTTACCCCAGAACAATAATAACCTCTGGGAACTATGTTACCCCAGAACAACAATAACCCCTGGGAACTATGTTACCCCAGAACAATAATACCCCCTGGGAACTATGTTACCCCAGAACAATCCCACATGATAAACCATTTATATATTCTATGCATCAAACCATATATATATTTAAATATACAAGTATTTCCATACGATCAGTATGTACTTAAATACTTTAACAAATACATGCTTTCCGCCCCGGGAAAATATTTAAAACAGTTTAGTAAAAGGGGCTCGTGAAAACTCACCTTTTTGTGAGTCGGTGGGTAATACAATGAACAGCTACGTGCCTGGATCTGTAATATAATATCTAGTCGTTACTATATAATTCCCGTAAATTAAATCCGTGTTAATCGGTACATCTGGGGACATTGTTAACCCAGTACTGTACTCGATCCGGGGACAATGTTAACCCCGTGACACTTCTAAGGACTCAGATTGTGACATTGCTTAGAGTCTGACGGTCAAAATTATCATTTTAATGATTTTCTTGATTTGCGTGCCTAGCACGGTTATTCGTTTTTAGTTTCAAAAATGAGTTTATTCACACTTAACCCAAAAATGGTGTTTCACTATTAATTTAGTTAAAGTGATGAAATTAGAGCTCGGTTTGGACACCCCGTTTGGCCGCGGGGCCCGTTTCCGTCATTTAGTGCCGGAAACAGTAAAATCGGGTAAAATTACCCAAATCATCCGAATTATTTTCGGATGATTTATTTTTACTTAATTTACTTAGTTTTATGAAAATGGTCAATTTTTAGGTTTTTATATACCAGTCAGCTCGCTTATGTGAGTTTTGCCGGTTTACACGTTTTAAGCTTTAGAAATTTGTTTTTATGTTCTTTTTAGCACAAATAATTACCCGTTTAGTCTCGGGTCTTGAAATTTTGCACAAAACTTATTTTGACAGTAAGAAACTTTATAAAAATTTTCCAGATTTATTTTCTTATATTTACATTTATTTATCTGTTTTTAAACCTTATTAAAACACTAAATATGTCAAAAATATCAAAAGACTTTAGAAAATTCCCAAATTTTTCCGGGATGATCCCTGCCATTCTCATGACTCCCTGGAATTTTTCCAGAACCCAAAACTCATATTTCAAGCCATTTTCACAAAAAACCGAGCTAGAAAGCCCTAGAACTCGTTTCACCGAAAAGCCTACTTAGACTTTTCCAACTGAGCTCAACTTTTGTGGGTGACTTTTATATGTTATAAAAAGCTTATCTTAAATTTTCCAGAATTTTTCATCATGTTTAGCTATTTTTCACTATTTTTGGCCAAAACCGAGCATTAAATTCACCAAATATTCATCTTTTATCCAAAAATTACCAAAAATTCACAGATCTCATATTTTCATGTGTAGATCATCTCTGTGAAATTTCGTGACCCGACTCTAAGCACACGAAAATCTGTCCAAATCTCATATACACACGAAAACCGAACTATCTTGTGTTTTCTAGCTTTAGATCGCAAAGATCTTGGTTTCTAGCCTTTGCTAGCCGCTAGATACAACACTTACAAGCACCATAACACTATACCAAGCAAACTATACCAACAATCAAACCATTTCTTTCATAGTGTCGGGTTTTAAGTAAAAACAAAGGTTTTAACCGTAGAAATCCATTCCCGACTCTTTTTACTCATTTCTTGGACCATGATCCCTTGTATAACATGTATACATCTCTTGATCATGCAAGAGTCGGTTTCATCTCGGGTTTTCACCCGTCTTTCACATGGAAAACTCATTTGACAAGATTTCAACCGTAAAAATTCATTCTAAACACTTTTAACTAATTACTTGGATCAAGATCCTTTGTATAACTTGTATACATCCCTTGATCACACGAGAATCGGTTTCATCTCGGGTTTTCACCCATTTTTCACATGAAAACCTCCTTTTCTCAAGAATTATGAAATTAGAAACAAGAATCAAGCTTCAAAACATGTATTATACCTTGTGTTCTTGGTTAAAACTCAAGAATTTGGTTGAACACTTGAAGATTTGAGAGTGTTTGGAGAGTTTTTGAGTGAGTTTGATGTTAAAAAAAAATATGAAAGTGTATAATTGAGTGTATAAAGGGGCCGGCCAAGATGGTGGGGTGGGAGGGCCCCACAAGTTCAATATTAGCCACACATTTGGATTACACAATCCGGATAATGTTGTGGATAATCTGGTTCAGTTCGTTTCTCGTTTAAACTCGTAATTCGGCTTAAAACGAGCCTAAAATGGTTGTTTTTCGGGTTAAAATAAAATTTATATAAAACTGATTTAAAAACTTTAAAAACTTAACCCATGACATTAAAACATCATATTATTAATAATTACGCATCTTTTTCGGCTTGATTGATCGTCTCTTGCTTGGTTTGGTGTTAAAGGTTTCGTTTAGCGTACCGACGTACCATTAAATCGAAATCCTTTTTCCGTGCTATAATTCACCTATCCCGAAGCATTAATACTTCGTAAATATCACTAAACATTATATACATCGTCTATAATGTAATTCCCGATTCGTTCGGGTTTCAATAATCGTTCATTGGTTAATTGAAATTCCAATACGATTCACTATATAATCGAGTATGATTCGTACTATGAATCATATATACTCGTATAAACGTACTATAACTCATATAATCAATATTAAATGACACGTAAATAGCATATTCCGGCTAGGGTATACCTGGATTTGCCGGAATCGTTACACATCCGGCCCTCGCACCACCAACATTGTCTGCTTTGCCCACGAATAGCGGACGGATTTGTTTTTGGTTGCCCAGGTGGAGACACCCCAGGAGGTCACCCATCCTGCTACTACTTTCAGCTGAGCACGCTTAATTGTGGAGCTCTCCTCTCGTCCACTACCATTAAGCCCAAAACGCGTTGGTGATTTAAGAGGAGGGACATATACCTATGAACCAAGGATCTCTATTGTCCACGGCCGATGTGGGATTTGCCTAGGATGTTACACTTTATTCACTCAAATACTGTCTCTACACAATATATTAAGAGTGTCAAAGTAAAGAAACACTACCAACTTACTGAACCATATACACTTCTAACCCAAAGGGGTGGGTGGGGGGGGGGACCCCTTCTGGCCCTAAAGGAAACTCCGCCTTTGATCACTACCACTACTACTACTACTACTACTACTACTACTACTACTACTACTACTACTACTGCTACTACTGCTACTACTATTATTATTATTTTTATAGAACTTGATTAAGTGTAGTTTTTTTGGTTGGCATTGTTAGTCTAATCTTGCAAGTTCGAGTAAAAAGTGACTTGGCTTAAAGTCTAATAATTGTTCGAGTCGGGTTTTCCTTTAGTAATTCAAATATGAATTTCTTGTTGGCTAAAGTTTCCTAGATTTATTAAAGGATCTTGTAAGCCTTACAGGTAAGAATCAAAGTTTTCATCTCGAGCGCCTACATCGTCATTATGTAAGCCTTATAGGTAGCACTCATAAAACATAATAGATCTAGCTATTCGGTTTCATACAATAACTTAGTGTTGATTGAAATCTGACGACATTTAACAACAATGGCTACACCACTATCTCCCATCAAGGGACACGATGAAAATCAACCAACATCTCAAGATTATACAACTGTATCGGAAAACTCAATCACCCTCTAAGCCTACTCATAATACGACACCTTGTTTACTATTGGACTAGATCAGATCACTAGGGGAGAAGCACATATTCACACGTAGAGTACTAGGCTACACGCCCTTTGATAGTTAGGAGTTTTTTTTACTACCAATAACACTTAAGAGTAAATTAAATGCAAAATTTAATATGCTAATCAGATATATAAATTTTGCCTAAAGTGGACAATTGTTAGTCCATTTCAAGCAACAAAAAATAAAGAGAAAAAGAAGTATAGTAAGAACAATAGTAATGTTAGATGTGAGGAGGGGTGTGGTAATCTCAATTTTGTATATTTGGTTATACTCGTTACTCGTAGGCTTTCTTGTATTGCTTCCGGCAATTGCACAAAATAATGGAAGTTAATGACATTCGTTTCGGCACCACTATCGATGAGAACGCGATGAATTTGGCAACTGATCATCTGGACATGGATTATCATGGCCACATAGGTGGCCCTTACTTGGTTTAAGGGAGGGAAGTAGACTTCCTTCTTAGCCCAATAGTCTTTTCGGATCTTAACTTGCTTGTTAACATGTCCTTGGATCATCATAAGCACTTTATCTTTATCGCCGGACTTGCCTTTGTTTTTTCTCTTTTTCGTCAATGTGGTCAATCTCTCCTAGGTTGGTGGAATCAATTTCTCTTTTATGTGCTTTGCATTGTTTTGTTCTATAACCCTTTTCTTTATGAAAGTCCATGTACTCTTTCGGTTCTAATTCAATTACTGGACTTTTATCCTTTGGAGGACGAAAGTTGTAACGGTCTTCTTTAGCTGCAAAGATTTCGGCTGATGTTTTTGTTAGTGGGGTGGACATCACAGGCATTTTTTTGTTTTGCCGTTGATATTTTGGTGGCCGGTGTACTTTTGTTCGTGATCGAACAGCTTATGCTCTCGATTTTGCTGCCAAGGTTTACGTTCGTCTTCCTGGTGTCGTTGCGGAGTTGGTCTCCGGTGCTCGTCATGTGGGGAACTTTGTTCGTGTCTTTGTTGCATAGTCATTTCTCACCGAAGATATTCTTCAATTCTTTCATTTGTTACCTCTTCAATAGTTCGAGGGACTTTTCTATTCGGATATTTGTATAACTCGGTCGTTCGGATACTACGGATGTATCCAAATATCCAATTCATTTGTCAGCGCTTGGGGTTTTAACCGATTCTCTCTTGTATCTTTCCATAACTTCTCATCCGGTTTCGTTTTCACTTTGCCAGATATTGTGAACCTTGATGGGATCTCGAGCACACTTATTTTGTTGGCCGAAATGTAAGAAATCTTGTTTTGTATGGATTCTTCCTTTGTGTAGATCGTCGAACCATACCCTAGCATGTCCAATCAAAGTTTTTTAGATTATTTGGCACCTGAACGGCGTGGGTCACCTCTCTTTGCCTGCTGCAGTGGTGTAAGTGTACTCTTGTCATTGGGTTTCTTGGAGTTCTTGATAGTGAGGGTACTGTCTTTGACATGGTTTTCGGAAAGAGCACCGGCTAGGGTAATTGCATCATGAATGGTTTGCGGTTTACTACTCTTCACCGAGTCGCGGATTTGCATAGGTAAAACGCCGACATACTTGTCAATTGCCCATTTGAGTGGAGTGACCAAGTGAGGAACCAATAGACTAAGCTCATGAGAGCAGTTGGAGTAGGCGGAGTTGTCACCATCTCTTGCATAAGTTCCCAAAATTCAGATTCGAGTTTTTAGATATCATGGTTTGGGAAATATTTCTTCATCATGAATTGTTTGAGCTTGGTCCATGGGTAGGCCATAACTACTTCCACCCCATTAGAGAACATTTCGCCATTCCACCAAGTGTGGGTGGTTCCCTCGGACATGCTTGAGGCGTACGCGGTTTTCTTGGGTTCGGGGTATTCACAAAGATTAAAAACGTTTTCTATCTTTTCGAACCATTGCAACAAGGTAGTGGCACAGTTCTTGCCATAAAACTGAGATGGGTTGGCACCGGTGAAATTTTCAAGGCGAAAGGTGCGGGGTTAGGTGTGGTTTGATTAACGATGGGTCGGGTGGCTTGAATTTGAGTTACTAGTTCGGGAATCCCAGCGGCGATTTCTTTAACAACCATAGCGGCCATCCGACGATCGGAGCTCGGCTTGCGAGTTTGGCGAAGAAGTGGAGGCATTCTAAAATAATAAAAGAGAAATGACATAAGTTTGGGGTAATTGACATAAGTATGAGGATGGTATGTAAACATGGGTGTTAATGGTTTTGTGTCCTAGAGTTATGTGGATGAGGATGAGGATGTTAATTTTTTTTTCTTTTGTTAGTAAATCAAGTAATTAAATAAAACGTTAAGTCTTCGAAATTTGAAAGTATTTTGTTAGGATTTAAAAGCGAGAAAACTTGCATGAACCACAATGACTAGTTGTCCCAACATTAAATCTTAAAAATCGTGGTAAAGTGGGGAGTTGAACATGTGCACGAAATCACCGTGTTTTACACGTTTTGTCCCAAATATCGTAATAATAACATTAACAATAACAAATAAACGATGAGGCAATTGGGATGTTGAAAACATTAGTCCATGTGTCACCGTGGCTCTTATGCTTCCAACAAAAATATAAGGAGGCAACCGGAACGCTTGCATTCGACAACTTAAAGTTGTTGACATCTATAACACGGTTCATTGGCCTAGAAGACGAACACTACAATTCAACCATCCCAGGTAAGTAAATCACCTTTGATTCTTGGAATCTTTTTGTCAAATGATCGTTTCATATTGTTTCGCCCTCTAATATGGCTACAAACCCGTTATAGAGTCAAGCTTTAAAGAGATTATAAATAATGGGATTCAAACTAAGTTTGTGATCCATAAAAACATCATAAAAATCTACTTTTTGCGGTAAGGTAAGGATACTATTAGAGTGTGTGCATGTGTATATTTTTGGCATTAAATGAAATAAATAAGTAAGTAAATATATAATTAAAATGAACAATCAAGTAGGGTAACACGTATAAGCAACATGTATAAGGACCCTAAAGCAAAACTATGCTAGGCCGTTACGTCTAACCGCCTATCCTATAGTCTTGGCTCTGATACCAATCTGTCATACCCCGACCAAAGGCGGCGGAACATGCCGGGGTGCAACGGATTGCCCATGAACACAAGACACTATTAAAGTGACAATATTTAAACAACTCATTACTTTCATTCAATCACCAAATGTACACATCTTGTTCATACAAATAACACCAAATATAAGAATTTAATTGTTAATTCTTCTAATAACCTAAACGGTCTCAAATAAGATAGCATCTTCAAACTCCAATCAACCAATAATTAAACATGTAAAAATGCGTAAAATAATATTTGTCAACATGAATGTTGGTGAGCAATTTCATAGTTTTGAGTATATATAATATGCGGTAAAATCCACAAACGAATATGAGACTATAAATAAAAGCAACAATTGCGGTATATAAAACATATGTAAATGAGGATCCTTTCTAATTGGTAGCAACCGACATACTCGGATAATGAGGCCCTATTCTACTAGCACAAGGCTAAAGTAATTAGGGGTGCGTATAATCATACTTATTGAGGCTCCACAACAACATAAAAATAAAGACTCGTGCATGTAAGGCATATGAAACATATAACACACAATAGAGCAAGTATTATAAGTATCATACACCCTAAAGTTTGTGGTTTGAGGATAAAGTGTTATAAATCATTATTGTTTTGAATAAGTATGCATGTAACCCCCAAAGTATAAAAAGAAAACGGGGGATGAAATGTACTCATGATGTATGGCCCCGTTACCGGTGCCTCACTTTGGGCGTTGAATTTACTCATAAACACAGTTCTACACATAATAGTTAATTAAAACATTCGCGAAACATTAAAACTTCAACCAAGTTATATTACAAAACTTTCAGATCTTGTCATAACAAACATTCAAAGTAGTTTAAACATAAAACATAGTCTTTAAAATAACATAACATTTTCTTGAGATGCCAGTATCTTCAATTCCATGCCATGTGTTCCCCTCAAGCGACCTGCCTCATCCTACTCACCTGCGTGCATACTAAAAGTCAGCTACGCTGATTGAGTTCTAGTTAATCAGGTAACATACAATACATTCACATATTCCTACACACGCATCCGAAGATACATATATTATATAACCTGCTTACCTCTCTTTCATACATACATTATCATATACTTTCTTTCTTTATTTCATTATTTTCTTTTCTTTCATACTCTATAGTAAACCCTACTTTACATTATTCTATTCTGCCTCAAGAATTATAAGGGCTCGGTTCCCTTTCTGCCTCGAGTATTATTAGGGCTCGGTTCCCTTTCTGCCTCTAGAATTATTAGGGCTCGGTTCCCTTTCTGCCTCGAGAATTATTAGGGCTCGGTTCTCTTTCTTCTATACAACCATATTATACCTGTCTATGCATTCATATTCATAACTTTCATACATGCATTTATATATCATTCATACTCTATATACATATCATTCGTATCTTCAAACTATCACCCGACGGTACATGCAATATCCGAAGATCGTTCACGCACCGTCAAGCATTATTCATACATGATCATATAAGGCATACACTTACCACTTAAGGTAAGTGTATTAACTAATCACATCGAGTATGCACACAACCCCGAAAACATAACAAGGAATGGGGCTAGAAACTCACATGGATCCTATTTCTTTCTCCGTTAATCGTAAATCCATTCTTTAACTTAGCTCTGCTAACTGTGTATAAGTTACATATATCAATACTCGTCCTATTTGTATTTCAGCTAAAATGGCTAAGTCTGGTCTAATCTAATGGCCTTGTATTAAATTACTTTTACTTAGATTTTTATGATGTACTGTATTCTTTCTTCCTCTTCTTTATTCCTTTGTTTTCATTTACTAAAGTCCTGGATAAATCTTTCTTTCTCTATATTCAAGTAGAATACATTCATGAAATTAAGACAATGTATGCAAAGCATACAATGTAATCAAATGTTAACCTCCTATTCGAGTCATTGGTGAATTTGATTAAGTATAGAGTAAACATATTCTAGGATTGTACGCGAATTAAACTCGTAATTGGGTTCCTTATTGTGATTGATTACAATATAATCGAACCAAGGCATTGTAAGAGGGTTTAAGCATGTAATCGACTCTACAAGTAATCGAACACAACTTTGTAACCGGGTCCCGTTAAAGTGATCGAATGTCATAAAAGTAATCGATTACTATAAAAGTAATCGAAATCTTGTTGTAACCGATTTTCGGCCTTGTAATCGGGTGACAATTGTAATCGAGTCACAAGTAAACGAGTATGACAAAGTAATCGAGTTCAATTGTAAGCGAGTTAGACATTGTAATCGATCCATCATTGTAAGAGAACACACAAAGTGATCTACTATAAAAGTAATCGAGTTCCTTCGATATAAGCGAGCTTAGATGTTATCAAATTTGGTCAATAGTAATCGATTGTCCAAGTAAGCGAGTATAAATTGTATGCGACCCAAAAGTGATCGAGTCCTTATTTTAAACGAAACTAAATGTAAGCGAATTCAGGATTGTGATCACTTTTTCAAAGTAATCGATTACTTAAAAGTAATCGACTGATTCATTGTAATCGACTATATATATTGTAATCGAACGGGCTGAGGTGTTTTGGTCCGTTTATTACCACTTTCACCATGTTTCATACCCATAACACTTATTATTGGTCGGTGTTGACCCATTGAAGCTTCCTTAACCGTTTTCGGCCAAAACCTGACCTGGGTAACCTTAAAGTTTGGACCTTTAGGCTTAAAATGTTCAAAATAGATTTAGGGTTCCTTTAAACGAGCCATTCATAACCGTAAGTTTGTTAAGTCCATTTTAACATCAAGTCTTCTACTTTATGTTTCGTTCATACCTGATCTACTCTACGTTTAAGTTACAAGGCCAACCGTTCATAAAAAAATAAACTTTAAGATCAAGAACATACCTTTACGTGTTCGTTTGGTCTCGGTTAGCTTAGTTATGAACCTTAAATCTTGTATCTATCTTGTATATCAAAGATCTATCTAGAATCAATATTCGTTTGATCTCGGATCTTTCTCTCTCTCTCTCTCTCTCGGTCGTATATGGTGTAGTTGTATGTGTTTGTTTTGAGTGTGTAGAGAATAAGATGGAAGATATGAGGGATTTTCGTGTTTTAGGGAGGTTTAAGGGAGTATTTATACTCCTTAAGCCCATGGACCTAAGGCCCATCCCCACCCATATTCCATCTTTCTCCACCAAAGTCTATATTCTATATAATATTTAATCTTCATTAAGTATTAATGCACGTTTCACAACATAACCTCTCTTTATTTAATATTATAAAATTAAGGATGTTACAAGTTTTCCCTCCTTAAAGAGGTTTCGTCCCTGAAATCTAACTATTACTTAAAAAAATTAGGGTAAAACTTGCACATCTCATCCTCAGCTTCCCAAGTAGCGTCTGATCCTTTGCGATGTTTCCATATCACTTTCACCAAGTAAATAACTTTATGACGAAGTTGCTTCTCCTTGCGGTCAACTATCTCGATCGGCTGTTCAATGTAGTTCAACTGTTCATAAACCTCAATGTCCATTAAGGGCACATGAGATGTGTCATCAGCCAGACATTTTCTCAGATGAGAGACATGAAAGGTACTTTAGGATAAATCCAGCTTGTAAGCCACTTCACCCACACAATCTATAATCTTAAACGATCCAATGTACTTTTGGATTAACTTCCCCCTCTTCCTGAAACGAATGATTCCTTTCCAAGGTGAGACCTTGAGCATCACATTGTCACCAACGTAAAACTCAATCGGTCGTCGTAGCTTATCAGCATACGACTTTTGTTTGTCTTGAGCAGCTTTCATTCTTGCTTTAATCTGATCGAACTTCGAAGAAGTTTCTTGCAAAACTTCCAAACTTCCCATCTCCTTCTGACCAATTTCTTCCCAAAACACAGGAGTTCTACAACGTCTATCATAAAGCATCACAAACGGCGGCATACCAATACTTTAATGGTAGCTATTGTTATATGAGAACTCTACTAGATGCAGATGATCATCCCAACTTCCTCCAAAGTCTAATACACAAGCACTTTTGGTCAAACGGTCAACAATCACCCAGATGGTATCATGATGCTTAGCTGTACGAGGTAGATTAGTTATGAAATCCATGGTGATGTGTTTCCATTTCCATTCAGGTATCTCTAGCGGTTGCATCTTTCCATAAGGCTTCTGGTGCTTTGCTTTTAGTTGTAAACAAGTTAAGCACTTACTGACATAATCTACCACATCATTCTTCATTCCTGGCCACCAGTAGTCTCTTTTCAAATTTTGGTACATTTTGTTGGATCCTGGATGGATTGAATACCTTGACTTATGAGCTTCGTCTAAGATTCGACCTCTAAGATCTCCATGGAGTGGAATTCACATACGGTCAAACCTAGTCTTAACACCATGCATGTTTTCCACCAACTCGTCTTGCTGCCCACCTTTCTTTATTTATTAGCCCTTCATTTACCAGCACTTCTGACTGCACGTTGATGATTTCTTTGAATAGGCTTGAGTTCATAATCAACTGGTATGATTTCACTGTTGCAATGACTTCCTCGCTCTTACGACATAGCATCGGTGATCACACTAGCTTTACCAAGATAGTATTTAATGTCGCAGTCGTAATCCTTAGTCAACTCCAACCATTTTCTCTGTCTCATGTTCAATTCTTTCTGCTCGAAGAAGTACTTTAAACTCTTATGATCTATGTAAATGGTACACTTAGTACCATACAGATAATGCCTCCATATCTTAAGAGCATGCACTACTACTGCTAGCTCTAAATCATGCGTCAGATAAGTACTCTCATGGACTTTCAATTGTCTAGATGCGTAAGCTATCGCTTTCCCTCGTTGCATCAACACGCAACCTAACCCACGATGTAAATCATTGGTGCAAACAACCAGATCCTCATCACCATCAGGTAAAGAAGCGATTGGAGCTTGCGCGAGTCTCTTCTTTAACTCCTCAAAAGCCTCTTCTTGAAACTTACCCCAACTGAATACTACCGACTTTCAGGTCATACCGGTCAACGGTGTGGCTATCTTGGAGAAACCTTCGTTGAATCTCCTGTAGTAGCCAGCTAACCCTAGGAAGCTTCGTATATCAGTCGGACTCTGTGGAGTCTTCCAGTTCGTTATCACCTCAATCTTGGCTGGGTCTACGGTAATCCCTTCAGGATTTATCACGTGACCTAGGAATTGCACTTCTCTTAACCAGAATGCGCATTTCGAAAACTTAGGATATAACTTCTCTTCCTTCAGAACTTCTAACACTTCCCTCAGATGTTCGGCGTGATCAGACCCGCTATTTGAACAAATCAATATATCATCAATGAAGACGATAACTGACTTATCCAACATCGGCCGACACACCCTATTCATCACGTCCATAAATGCTACAGGAGCATTTGTTTGACCGAATGACATTACGAGAAACTCGTAGTGTCCATACCGCGTTCGAAACGCTGTCTTAGGGATGTCTGCCTCTTTCACTTTCAGTAGATGATAGCCTGATCGAGATCTATCCGTGAGAACTTACTTGAGCCTTGCAGTTGGTCAAACAAATCATCAATCCTTGGTAAAGGATATCTATTCTTTACCGTAAGCTTACTCAACTCGCGATAGTTTATGCACATTCTCATACTTCCATCATTTTTCTTCATGAATAACACTAGAGCGCCCCACGGGGAAACACTTGGTCTAATAAAACCCTTGTCGAGGATTTCCTACAGTTGGGACATCAATTCTTTCATCTTGGACGACGCTAGACGATAATGCGCTTTCGCGACGAGTTGGGCTCCTGGTACTAAATCTATATGGAATTCTATCTCTCGCTCGGGTGACAACCCCGGAAGATCATCAAGGAATACTTCTGGGTAGTTGCGCATGATAGGAATATCTTTCATTTCTTTCGGCTCGGCCATAGCGTTGACAACATACGCCAGGTAGGCACCGCACCCTCGCCTTAACAAACCCTCGGCTTTTATCATCGAAATGACATTAAGCCCAGAAATTTCCTTATCACCATAACCCGTCACCACACTACCATCCAAGGACTTTAACCTCATTATCCTACTCTTACACACTATCTAAGCCTTATACTCAGACAACCAATCGATTCCCAAAACCACATAGAAACCTCCTAAGGTCATAACATACAAAGTAACAGGGAACTCATGTCCCTCTAACTCTATCTTACAGTCCTTAACCATTTTCATTATTTTAACCTAAGCGTCACTAGCGGTTTCTACTATAAAAGTTTCGGACACTCGGAAAAATTTCATTTTAGCTAATTTACTAAATGGCGTGGCTACGAAACTTTTGTTCACACCTGAATCAAATAGTACATAAGCGGAAATACCGTTTACTAGAGACGTACTTGTCACGTCATCTGGAATCTGCTTGGCTTGCTCTTGGGTCATCATGTAGGCTCTCATCCTTGGCCTAGCTTGATCTCCATCATTTTTCCACTTCCCCCAGCTTCCCCCTCGGTGCACTCCCTTGCAAAATGACCCGTCTTACCGCACTTATAACATGCGGACCTTGTGGAACAATCTGGAGCCTAATGCCCCACCTTCCCGCACTTGTAACAGGCGTTCGTACCAAACTTGCACTCACCTGCATGACTCTTTCCACAGTTGTAACAAGCGTCTGAACCCTTACCCCATCGGCACTCACCACCGTGCATCTTTCCATAAGTCTTACACGTCTTCCTCTCCCATACCTTCTGCTTCTTGTCCCTAGGGTTCCACAACTGAGTTCCGGGTCGTTTAACAGGGGCGACCCACTTCTTATATTTCTTCTCTTCTCCCACCACAACATCATCCACAGCCAGGTCTTCATAAACCATCTCTGCGAGCTTGACAGCAGAGTCAAAAGTACCAGGTTTATTCTCCCTGACTAGTATGCGAACATTCTATGGCAACCCTCTCACATAGCACTTAATTCTTTTAGCCTCAGTGTTAACCATATCGGGCACCAACCTAGACATTCGGTTGAACTCTGTGGTATACTCATGATGTGTCATCTTTCCTGCCTTCAAGTTCAGGAACTTCATCTCCACCCTCTCAATTCGGCGTCAGCAGCTTGGTCGGGACGGAACTCGCTAATGCGGATAACCTTGTCCATAGTGGTTATCCATTGGAGAGTAGCGATTGCCTCCCCCAAACCAGTCAGCTGCGGCGGATCGCAACCTTTGAATGACTTTTAGTTGCACCCACCTCGGCCTCTCCTCATATCATCGACCTTCACTGACTTAACCACACTCGAGGCCTCCTTCTCTCTTTCAGCATCTTTCCTACTCTTCTCCCCAGACTTCTCAACTCTTTCCTTGCTTTTAGCAGACCCTTCAAGAGTCAAATTCTTCACAGCAGTGGCTACAGCTTGAACGATAGCTGCTTGAATTGCGGGGTCAAGTTGAAACCCTTCGTTGGGTCCAACTTCACTTCCTTCATCTCCTGTGTTGGAAGCTGTCTCTACAGAAGGTGGTCGGACAGTACGTGGCCTGCCTCGACGTCTAGTGCGACCTCCAACTCTCACAACTTCTCTAGCTCCAGTCATCGTATTCTAAAAGGGAAAACACAAACGTCATCACTCAAGAAAATATTTAGTACAAGGATAGTAAGTCTAACAGGTAATAACAGTGGCCAGCTGTGATTAGTTGATCACGTTACTTTTTGTGTCATATACACTTTCCTATATGAGTCTATTTGTGCTAAGTTCTAATTTCAAACAGTTAATCAATCAAATAATAAATTAATCCTATCTCTAACATTCAGATATCCATTCCTTAACAAGTAAGCTAACATTAACATACATTATTCAATCATACATTTACCTTTACTGAGCTTGCTTGAGTGACATATGGCATTCTTAAACTGGCATCTTTTTTCTTTTCTTACTTAAATATCATTCTCTGTTCGAGTCTAAGCATGTAGGATGCTTAAATCTCTTGAACTTTGTTCTGATACCAACTTGTAAGGTCCCGTTACCGGTGCCTCACTTTGGGCGTTGGATTTACTCATAAACACAATTCTACACATCAAAGTTAATTAAAACATTCATGGAACATTAAAACTTCAACCAGATTGTATTACATAACTTTCAGATCTTGTCACTACAAACATTCAAAGTAGTTTAAACATAAAACATAGTCTTTAAAATAACATAACATTTCCTTGAGATGCAAGTATCTTCAATTCCATGCCATGTGTTCCCCTCAAGCGGGCTACCTCATTGAACCCACCAGCGTGCATACTAAAAGTCAGCTACGCTGAGTGAGTTCTAGTTAATCAGGTAACATACAATACATAATCACATATTCCTACATACACATCCGAAGATACATATATTATATAACTTGCTTACCACTCTTTCATACATACATTATCATATACTTTCTTTCTTTCTTTCATTCTTTTCTTTTCTTTTCTTTCATACTCTATAGTAAACCCTACTTTACATTATTCTTTTCTGCCTCAAGAATTATAAGGGATCGGTTCCCTTTTTGCCTCGAGAATTATTAGGGCTTGGTTCCCTTTCTGCCTCGAGAATTATTAGCGCTCGGTTCCCTTTCTGCCTCGAGAATTATTAGGGCTCGGTTCCCTTTCTGCCTCGAGAATTATTAGGGCTCGGTTCCCTTTCTTCTATACAACCATACCATATCTGTCTATGCATTTATATTCATAACTTTCATACATGCATTTATATATCATTCATACTCTCTATACATATCATACATATCATCAAACTATCACCCGACGGTACATGAAATATCCGAAGATCGTTCACTCACCGTCAATCATTATTCATACATCATCATATAAGGCATACACTTACCACTAAAGGTAAGTGTATTAACTAATCACATCGAGTATGCATACAGCCCCGAAAACATAACAAGAAATGGGGCTGGAAACTCACATGGATCCTGTTTCTTTCTCCGTTAATCATTAATCCATTCTTTAACTGAGCTCTGCTAACTATGTGTAAGTTACATATATCAATAATCGTCCTATTTGTATTTCAGCCAAAATGGCTAAATCTGGTCTAATCTAATGGCCTTGTATTAAATTACTTTTACTTAGATTTTTATGATGTACTGTATTCTTTCTTCCTCTTCTTTATTCCTTTGATTTCATTTACTAAAGTCTTGGATAAATCTTTCTTTCTCTATATTCAAGTAGAATACATTCGTGTAATCGAGTTAAGACATTGTATGAAAAGCATACAATGTAATCGAATGTTAAGCTCGTATTCGAGTCTTTGGTGAATTTGATTAATTATAGAGTAAACATATTCTAGGATTGTATGTGAATTAAACTTGTAATAGGGTTCCTTATTGTGATTCATTACAATGTAATTGAACCAAGGATTTGTAAGCGGGTTTAAGCATGTAATCTACTCTACAAGTAATCGAACACAACTTTGTAATCGGGTCCCATTAAAGTGATCGAATCTCATAAAAGTAATCGAACTCTCGTTGTATCCGAGTTTTGGCCTTGTAATCGGTGACAATTTTAATCGAGTCACAAGTAAACGAGTATGACAAAGTAATCGAGTTCAATTGTAAGCGAGTTAGACATTGTAATCGATCCATCATTGTAAGTGAACACACAAAGTGATCGACTATAAAAGTAATCGAGTTCCTTGGATGTAAGCGAGCTTAGATGTAATCGAATTTGGTCAAAAGTAATCGATTGTCCAAGTAAGCGAGTATAATTTGTATGCGACCCAAAAGTAATCAAACATATTGTAAGTGAGTATAAAGTGATCGAGTCCTCATTGTAATCGAAACTCAATGTAAGTGAATTCAGGATTGTGATCGATTTTTCAAAGTAATCAATTACTTAAAAGTAATCGACTGATTCATTGTAATTGACTATATATATTGTAATCGAACGGGCTGAGGTATTTTGGTCCGTTTGTTACCACTTTCACCACGTTTCATACCCTTAACACTTATTATTGATCGGTGTTGACACATTGATGCTTCCTTAACCGTTTTCGGCCAAAACTTGACCCGGGTAACCTTAACGTTTGGACCTTTGGGCTTAAAACGTTCAAAACTAGATCTAGGGTTCCTTTAAACGAGCCGTTCATAACCGTAAGTTTGTTAAGTCCATTTTAACATCAAGTTTGCTACTTTATGTTTCGTTTATACCCGATCTACTCTACGTTTAAGTTTCAAGGTCAACCTTTCATAGAAACATAAGCTTTAAGATCAAGAACATACCTTGACGTGTTCGTTTGGTCTCAGTTAGCTTGGTTATGAACCTTAAATCTTGTATCTATCTTGTATATCAAAGATCTATCTAGAATCAATATTCGTTTGATCTCGGATCTTTCTCTCTCTCTCGTCCGTATATGGTGTAGGTGTATGTGTGTGTTTTGAGTGTGTAGAGAATAAGATGGAAGATATGAGGGATTTTAGGGTTTTAGGGAGGTTTAAGGGAGTATTTATACTCACTTAAACCCATGGACCTACGGCCCATCCCCTCCCTTATTCCATCTTTCTCCACCAAAGTCCATATTCTATATACTATTTAATCTTCATTAAATATTAATACACATTTTATAACATAACCTCTCTTTATTTAATATTATAAAATTAAGGATGTTACACACGTGAAATAAGTAACTTGAAGGATTGTTTGCGATAAAATGAGGGAATGGTAAGTTCAACGGGCAAGACCTAGATTAAAAAGGGTCTTGAGTTAGTAGATGGTTTTGAAAGCTTTAAAGTAAAATAACTTGACAAGTAACATAAATAATTAAAGTTTGAAAGCAAAAATGTAAATACATAAGACATTAAAGTAAAGATTTTTGAGAAGTAAGTTTACTCGAAGTCGGGTCTTGATATTCTATTCATTAGTTTTTACTTAACCTTTGTTAAGTAAATATGTGGGTATAATTGCAATATTTCAAAGTTAAATAGATACCAAAATGAGATTTTACGAGTGTTTGGATTTGTCGGTTCGAGTCTTGATAATTGGTCAAGCTCGAAGCCGATATTCCAAAGTATTAAATGTTATGAGATAACTCAATGAAATCAAAAGGAGCTTAACCAAGTGTGTAGTTCTATCAAGAAGAACCTCGGCGTCTGTTAAGCGAGTGTTTGGTTTTGTCGGTCCAAACTTGTTATAAGATCAAGTTAGATCAAACATACCAAGTGTTTTGAGAAAACAATTAAAATGAGTTTATAATATAGTTTTAGAGAAAATATGAGATTCGGTGGCCTAAACACACTAGTGTGTCTTAAGCGAGTGAACTCAGTTTAGTTCGGATCTTGGTTCGGTCCTTGACTCGGAATAAGACCGAGGATGGTTACCATATACCCAATACCATAGAACTTTATTAAAATAACTTAGAAACGATAATAGTCAAGTTTACTTACAACATATTAAAATAAAGTGTTTAAACAAGAGTTCGTTTTCGGTTCGGTTCGGGTCCTTGACTCGGAATAAAACCGAGAAATGGTTGCCACATATCCAATACCATAGAACTCATTAAAATAAACTAAAAAATAATACGTCAAATCTTTCACACAATATGTTAACAATAAAGTATAACACAAAGTTCGGTCTTGGTCGGCTCTTGACTCGGGATGAAACCGAAAATGATGGCCACATACCCAATACCATTGAACTATTAAAAATGATTTGGAAACTAAAAGTAAGTAAGGACTAAACAATATATAAGCATAAACAAAATTAAAGCATAAATTAAAGTGTTTATCAAGGACTATAATACTCCTCTATGAAGCCTTGCCTTGTAGCACGACACTTTAAACCGACCGTGACCGAAGAAGTGAAAGACTAAGAAAAAAAAGGGTGTATATTATATATGTTGCAACATCAAGCTTTAATTACCAAGAATTAGTTAGAAACAAAGATTAGTATTAGCTTGACCTTGAGAAGTCAAACTATCAAGAACTTGAAGAAAGAATACATAGATCTAGATTGGGGAGAGTTGGAGGAGAATGAGCAAACCCAAATGGGGATGGCTTAGGCCTTGTTTATATAGGGAAAGAGTGAAGGGTTAGTCATATGGTTGCTTTTAAGGTTTGCATGCAAATGGGTATGTTTAAAATGGTCAAACAATGCACAAAACATTCCAAAAAAACGAGCTGGGAAACATGCAGGTGAGGCCTAGGCGTTGCGCGACCACTAAGAGGGTGGTGGTGGTGCGGCGTGGCGCTCCTGGGGGGGGGGGGGTTTCCAGCTTTTGATAATTTATGATTCTAGTCCCTTAAAGTTCATTTTAAGTCATTTTAGCTATAAAAAGGTGTTTTAACGAACCGAAAACTGATGTTTTCTTGACCCGACATTTGTGTAGAAACATATACAAACACAAAAACTCAACATTTTATTAATAACGACGGATCTGAAAGATCAAAAGGTCGGGGTTTTTGATACATATACAAGTACAAGTTAAACCGAAAATGACGAATGTTACAATAGTCATAGCTATTGATTAACCGTTAGTGGTCCTACATGAGATGCGATACTTGTATATGCCCAAAAATTTCTTCATGATTTAAATATCTAAAATAAAATACTTAAAAAGTAAAGATAATGTTGATGAGTTCACAGGTTTTAAATGCATTTATTTAACCCATTGATTTGAAAATGTCTCAAATATATTCTTTCCATGATTAAAACGTTTATCAAAATATTATGTTTCATTACCAAAACGTATTTTAAAACTTGTTCATGTTTGCATAAATAAAATGTAGTTTAAATCTTATTTATGTCTTCTTGATTGAAACGTACGCTACAAATTTATCTATGAATTTGAAAACTTTCTTTTGTTACACGAATGCGTTTTCCCAATGAAAAACATTGTCCAAAAATCTTACGTTTGAATGATTTAAAAGCCCTTTTAGATATATACGTGAATTCATGCAATGCAATATGATATATTCAATAACCTAAACAAGATCGATAATCATTCGTAGACTTGCTAAGAATACAAATTAATATATGAGAATGAGTATATAATCAAGCCTAAATCATGTTGTTTCATTACCCGACGCCGTCCCACGGTATGTGTGTATGATTATATGCACTCATTAACACGTCAGTCAGAGTTGACTAACCATGATGTAACATCCCAAAATTTCTAGAAAAATGATGGTAAAATATTATTTATTTATGAAGGAAAAGTTTACTTGAGTTAGTAGAGATGTAATAAAAGAATAAAGATGGTTCAAGCAGGCTAATTAGCTGAGTTAAGTATGGACCACAAAGGAAAGATGAGCCTTAGATCCATGGGCTTAAGGGAGTATAAATACCCCTTAAACCCTAATCCTTTCATTTCCATCCATCTTATCCATCTTATTTTCTACACACTAAAAAACACACACACAAGCCTCCCTATACGGCCGTGAGAAAAAGAAGGAGATCCGAGATCGATTCTCAGCCTTAATCTTTGATATACAATCAAGATACAAGATTGTAGTTCATAACCAAGCTAAACCGTGACCTAAAAACAGGTAAAGGTACGTTCCTTATCGTTTAAAGGTTATGTTTTTATGAACAGTTGCTATGAAACTTGAACCTAGAATAGATCGGGTATGAACGGGTATTAAAGTAGCAAACTTGATGTTAAAATGAACCTGACGAATCCATGGCTATGTACGCTCATTTAAAATAAACCTTAGATATAGTATTTAACGATTTTAGCTTAAAGGTCCAAACATTTAAACTTTTCCGGGCCAGAGTTTTACCCGAAAAGTTGATCATGGGAATGTTCACGATTTGTTAATATCATATCAAGGGGTTACACGTTAAAACAAAGATGATTATGGGGGTTGATAAAGAACCCGTAGCTGCTGTTGCAAGTTCTCCTTCTGCATGTTAAGTTCGCCACCTACAAGTTCGCCTACGGATAAGTTCGCCTACACTAAGCTCGCTTATATCTAAGTTCGCTTATATCTAAGTTCGCTTGTAACTAAGTTCGCTTATATCTAAGTTCGCTTATATCTAAGTTCACTTACGTTGAGACCCGGATACATGGTGACCCGTGTGTGTATGTTTACATGTATACACTTGATGGTATGCATTGGTAAGGACCTAAAGGGATAAAATACAAGAATGTTAAATTTAAGGAAAACCATAAATATGCTAAGTAAAATTAATCTAATATAAGGCCCATTAGAATAGATCGGTATGAGTATTGATACGTGAAACATTATATACAGTTAGCTGAGCTCAGTTAAAGAAGGGATTTACAACTATCGGAGAAAGAAACAGAGGTCAGGTGAGTTTCTAGCCCCATTCCTTGTTATGTTTTCGGGGCTGTGTGCTATACTCGATGTGATAGTTAATACACTTACCTTAAATGGTAAGTGTATGCCATGTATGATATATATGATAGATACGAATGAATGCTTGACGATACATGAACGATCTTCGGATATTGCATGTACCGCCAGGTGGTAGTTTAATGATAAGATTGCTATATACATATGATGTATGAATGAGGTATGCATGTTATATGATATATAAAGGATTAATAGTACGTGAACGATCTTCGGGATATTACACGTATTGCCAAGAATAGTGATTGTCTCCTTATATAGATATTAATTAATAAATTATAGAGTTCCCTTTACGGATAATATATATTGTGTTCCTCTAATGGAAAGCATAATTTTCCTCTAATGGAAAGCCTAGTGTTCCTCTAATGGAAAGCATAATGTTCCTCTAATGGAAAGCCTAGTGTTCCTCTAATGGAAAGCATAGTGTTCCTCTTATGGAAAGCCTAGTGTTCCTCTAATGGAAAGCATAGTGTTCCTCTAATGGAAAGCCTAGTGTTCCTCTATTGGAAAGCCTAATGTTCCTCTAATGGGAAGCCTAATGTTCTTCTAATGGAAAGCCTAGTGTTCCTCTAATGGAAAGCCTAGTGTTTCCTCTAATGGAAAGCCTAGTGTTCCTCTAATGGAAAAACATAGTGTTACTTTAATGGATAACATAGTAATAGTAATAAGTTCTTTTAATAGGTATTACCTGACGTTCCTCTATGGATATTTATATAAGGTTAAAATATGTATGTATGCACGATACGTGTATATATTGTATGTTGCCTGATTAACTAGAACTCACTCAGCGTAGCTGACTTTTAGTCTGCACGCAGGTTGATTTGACCAAAGAGTTAGCATGGAGGATGGCACATGGTATGGATTGAACAGCTGGCATCTGAAGACGAAAGAATGATGTTTTAAATATAATGTTTTGGGATTATGGTAACAAAGAAAAGATTTAATGTTTTGTAACGAATGTTTTAAGTTAACGTTTCCGTGAAAGTTTTAATTAACTCTGATTGTAAGAACTGTGTTTATGATAAATCCGACATTATAGTAGGGCTACCGGGTACGGGGCCTTACACATGAGTGGTGGATCAATCTCAATAGTACTACCCACATATTCCTCGGCTATACCCATAGTTAATGATTATAGAATCTATTGATCCAAAGATCTTAAGGGCCTCATGTAACTCATGCTCACATAAAGATTCTTTCTATATTTTATATGATCACTATACGTGTAAAATATGCAATGTCTTTATTGCTTTATGATTGGTACATCAAACATTAAAGCTGGGAGGGTCCGACGGGACGTACCTGCGCTACCTATCCTACAACTTCGGTTGTCGAGAATGGTGGTATCATAATCATTCCCCTAGGTTTGGACGTTAATTTTGGTTGCTTTCCATTTACCATACGTTTGAATATATTGTATTCGTGACAGTGAATTGACACAAGTTTTATATATATATACTACATACATATACACATCACATATAATATATATATATATGTATATGTATATATATACATATATGTATGTATGTATATATGCATATATATATATATACACACACACAAAACTTATGAAAGCTCACCAACATGTGTTGTTGATAATAAATATTTTATTTAAAACGTGTTGCAGGTTGAATCCGATGATGTGCTAAGAACGAAGATAATTTGTTTACCTTATGATATGTTAAATAAAGACGTATATTTTATTCGATTGAAATGTATTTTGTCTTTGTTTGTAAATATGAGATTGTGTACTTGTTAATTTTATGAAATGGAATAAATATATTTTATTGTCACTTTAATAGTGTTAAGAGCTTATGAGTGATATGTACATTGCACCCGGGCGTATTCCGCTTAAATCCGGAGTGTTATAGTGAGCTCACATAATAATATTCTTGTATAACAAGACAACTTAGTGGTCTTTGCTAGAGTCCAAAGACCCGACGCGCAAGCCCACACTTACGGGCTCAGGCGAATAGTGCGATGGGCACAATGTGACGCTTAGATGGCGTCACTTTGCACTTCGCATCACCGCGGGTTGCCTTAGTATTTTTGGTGGTCGCGCTCTTCGCAGATACGTGATGATCTTGTAATTATAAAAAAAAATTGTTTTCTTCGTGATAAAGCGAGCGTGGAGGTTACGTAGCCATGACACGTTTTGTCTGTTCACGTGGCACGCCACGTGTCATAGCTAGGGCTGACTTGGCAAACCCTATAAGCTCATCGCGCTATGCGACGACTTATTTCGTAGGACAACGGATACACAACCAAACTTGAAATCAGCTATAAAAGGGGCTGATCACCGAATTCGCTTCATCTCCAAAACTTTCAAATCTCTCTCATTTTTCATATATTATGAGTGTTGTATAATACCCTTGAGTAGTTGTAACCAATCCGATCGAAAGAAGCTTCGTTACACGAATCCAAAAGCTCTGCCTGAACAAGGAAAGACAGTGTGCCATATTGTAAAGTTTCTAATCTCTATGATTATCGTTATGATTATTGGGTTTGCACTAATCTAGATATACTAGATTGTATTTAACTAGGTACTTAATACCAAGAAGCTCTTTGTTTATAAACTTTCAAGGTGAGACATTCGAGTTTTTGTTACAACTTCATATTGTGTCACACTCCAACCCTACGGCAGAAATGACGGGGCGTGAGCTGATTGCTCACAGCTCTCAAGGTACTATCATGCAAAATTTAAAATGATAATATCTATTAATTAAATTCAAATATTCCAACAAGGTTCAAATAAACAAAATACAAATAAATTCATAAATAAACAAATAATAGAAATCCAAATTTAAATCTTGTATCTTCTTCTCTAACATGAAAACCCTAAGTTTCTTCAATAATCCTGATAATCAAATCAATACGGTCGACCTGGCATATGCTTTTAAAAATACAAATAATTTGTCAACACGAAGTTGATGTGAGTAAAACACCAGTTATGTGAAATATATAATAATAAAAAAAGTGAAAACTATATCAACTGAGATAAGAATTTAACCAAATGAGCAAGTAAATAAGTTGGTCAGGTTAAAACCATTGTCCATGCGTCGGGCGTTGGCTACCTACGACTGGTCATATGATCATACTATTCTGCGATTTTGATGGACATCTTCCGAGTTACGTATCAATAGAGAATATAAGC